>NC_029777.3:32962405-32963119 GCF_000817695.3 Arachis duranensis
AATCAAAATTTAAAAGATAGAATTGAATTTTTAATTTTGAAAAGGATTTTTAAAAGGAGTTAAAGATGTGTTGGAAACAAATTTGCAAAGCTGATGGCTTAAATTGGAAAGCCATTTGTTCTTTTGGGTTAAGATAAATCTAAAAAATTTGCAATCATTGGATTTTAGAAATTAGGATAAAAACTTTTGGAATTGAAAGTGATAATTTAAAATATGTTTATGCAAGAAACCATGAATTGAAACATAAAAATTTTGAAGAATTATAAAGAAAAACGAAATTGTACCTCCTCCCACCATCCTGGCATTAAACGCCCACATGGTGCATGTTTTGGGCGTTTAACGCCCACATGTTGCTTCTCCTGGGCGTTCAACGCCCATGTGGTGCTTCTTCCTGGCGTTGAACGCCAGGAGGTCCTTCTTTACTGGGCGTTTTTCTAAACGCCCAGAATGCTAGCAGATTGGCGTTAAACGCCCAGAAGGTGCATCTTTCTGGCGTTTAACGCCCAGAAGATGCTTCTTCTTGGCGTTTAACGCCCAGAAGGATACCCTTACTGGCGTTAAACGCCCAGTGGGTGCTTCTTTTGGGCGTTTAACACCCAAAGCATTTCTTACTGGCTTTTCTCACGCCAGTGAGTTTCCAAATTTCCCTGTAGCTCTGTGACTTCAACCAATTGCTATTTCACCTTTGAAGATACTTGGACTCAAACCTGTAAA
>NC_029777.3:32967045-32967622 GCF_000817695.3 Arachis duranensis
GCAAAGCGGGCAAATTGCTTATCCTGTTCCGCTTGGCGGAGTTTTTGAGGATAAGGCATTTTGGCTTTGTATTCCTCAACCTTAGTTGCTGCAGTTTTATTATCTACAGAAGTGGGTTGGGAAGCCTTTTTAGAAAGGTCAGCACTTGTATGTGACTGATTCCCCACTGGCATTTGAATGCTAGTGGTGGGAGCTGGAGTGGCGTCAAACGCCACTTCCTTGTTTGTTACTGGCGTTTGAACGCCAGACCCATGTTCCCTTTGGGCGTTCAACGCCGGATTCATGCTTGTTTCTGGCGTTGAACGCCAGAAATGAGCATGGTCTGGGCGTTCAACGCCAGCTTTATTCCTCTCTGGGCTCTGACTGTCCTCAGAGGGATTTTGAGTAACCAATTGTTCATTTCTTGGTTTCCTGCTGCTTTGAAGTGAGGTATTTAATGTTTTCCCACTTCTTAATTGAACTGCTTGACATTCTTCTATTATTTGTCTTGACAGTTGCTTTTCTGTCTGCTTTAATTGTACTTCCACGTTCCTATTAGCCATTCTTGTTTCCTGTAATATTTCCTTGAATTCGGCTA
>NC_029777.3:32968631-32969374 GCF_000817695.3 Arachis duranensis
AAAATTTTAAGATCAAGACACAAGAAAAACTCAAGAACACTTTGAAGATTCACAAGAACACCAAGAACACAAGGAAGAACACCAAACTTAAAATTTTTAGAAAACCAAAATAAATTTTCGAAATTTATGAAAAGATTAACAAGAAAACACCAAACTTAAAGTTTGGCACAAGATTAGATCAAGAAAAATTATTTTTGAAAAAGATTTTTAAAAGTACTGGTGCTCCCTTATCAAGAATATAAGCCAATTGGGAATAAATATGATACTTGATGCAGATGTTCTTGAAAAGAAATTATCCTATCAAAATTTAATGACTCTATAACAATAAAAATAAAAATAAAAAAATTAAAAAAAAAATAAATTATTCCTAATCTAAGAAATAAAATAAACTTTCAATTGTTCAAACTCAATAATCCCCGGCAACGGCGCCAAAAACTTGGTGGACGAAATTGTGATCCTTAATTAATGGCTCCTTGGCATGTGCCAAAAAGTTAAACTAATTTAACTAACTGATTAGAGAAGCTCACAACTTCGTTCAACTGACCAGCAAGTGTACTGGGTCGTCCAAGTAATACCTTACGTGAGTAAGGGTCGAATCCACAGAGATTATTGGTTTGAAGCAATCAATATTTATTTTATTAGTCTTAGTCAGGATATCAATAGGATTATTTGGATTAAAAGTGAAATTACTAGATCTGATTATAAAAATAAAAGAGGGAACAATGTTACTTTGATTTGCAGTA
>NC_029777.3:32970064-32976528 GCF_000817695.3 Arachis duranensis
ATGACGTTTTTCTGGCGTTTAACTCCAGACAGCAGCATGAACTTGGCGTTTAACGCCAAGTTACGTCGTCTATCCTCGCTCAAAGTATGGACTATTATATATTTCTGGAAAGCCCTGGATGTCTACTTTCCAACGCCGTTGAGAGCGCGCCAATTGGACTCCTGTAGCTCCAGAAAATCCATTTCGAGTGCAGGGAGGTCAGGATCCAACAGCATCAGCAGTCCTTTTTCAGCCTAAGTCAGATTTTTGCTCAGCTTCCTCAATTTCAGTCAGAAAATACCTGAAATCACAGAAAAACACACAAACTCATAGTAAAGTCCAGAAATATGATTTTTGCCTAAAAACTAATATTATTTTACTGAAAACTAACTGAAACATGCTAAAATCTACATGAAATTACCCCCAAAAAGCGTACAAAATATCCGCTCATCACTCCTTCTATGATAACTTCAGCTGAGTGACATAGATAGCAAATAAGATGAGGAAAAGCTAACCTTGCCAAAGTAGAGGACTTATCGGCTATTTTGTAGAATTCATGGGAGATGACTTCATGAATTCTACTTCCTCTCCAATCATGATGCTATGAATCATGATGGCCCGATCCAAAGTAACTTCAAATCGGTTGCTAGTGGGGATGATGGAGCGTTGAATGAACTCCAACCATCCTCTAGCCACAGGCTTGAGGTCTAGTCATCTTAGTTGAATCCTCTTGCCTTTGGAGTCTCTTTTCCATTGAGCTCCTTCCACACATATGTCCATAAGGACTTGGTCCAACCTTTGATTAAAGTTGACCCTTCTAGTGTAGGGGCGTGCATCTCCTTGCATCATGGGTAAGTTGAACGCCAACCTCACATTTTTCAGACTAAAATCTAAGTATTTGCCCCGAACCATTGTAAGATAATACTTTGGATTCAGGTTCACACTTTGATCATGGTTCCTAGTGATCCATGCATTGGCATAGAACTCTTGAACCATTAAGATTCTGACTTGTTGCATGGGATTGGTTAGGACTTCCCAACCTCTTCTTCGGATTTCATGTCGGATCTCCAGATACTCATTTTTCTTGAGCTTGAAAGGGACCTCAGGGATCACCTTCTTCTTGGCCACAACATCATAGAAGTGGTCTTGATGGGCTTTCGAGATGAATCTTTCCATCTTCCATGACTCGGAGGTGGAAGCTTTTGTCTTCTCTTTTCCTTTTCTAGAGGATTCTCCGGCCTTGGGTGCCATCAATGGTTATGGAAAAACAAAAAGCTTATGCTTTTACCACACCAAGCTTAAAATTTTGCTCGCCCTCGAGCAAGAGAAGAAAGAAGAGAAGAAGAAGAAGAAGAAAACATGGAGGAGAAGGGGAGGTGTAGGTTTCGGCCAAGGTATAGAAGAGGGGGTTGTGTTGTGTGAAAATGAAGTAGAATGTAGGGGTATATATAGGGAAGGGGGAGAGGGTAGGTTCGGCCATTTAGGATGGGTTTGGGTGGGAAAGATTTTTGAATTTTAAAGGTAGGTGGGGTTTATGGGGAAGAATGGATGGATGTGAGTGGTGAAGGGAGTAATTAGGAAGAAAGATTGAGGTGATTGGTGAAGGGTTTTTGGGAAAGTGTGTTATAGGATTAATTAGGAGGTAAGGTGGGAATATGTTAGGTAGGGATCCTGTGGGGTCCACAGATCCTGAGGTGTCAAGGATTTACATCCCTGCACCAATTAGGCATGTAAAATGCCTTAGCATACCATTCTGGCGTTTAAACGCCGAAGTGATGCACGTTCTGGGCGTTCAACGCCCATGTGTAGCATGTTTCTAGCGTTGAACGCCAGTTCCATGCTTGTTACTGGCGTTCAGCGCCAGCTTTCCTCATGGCATATTCCTGGCGTCCAAACGCTAGGATGTTGCTTGTTTCTGGCGTTCAGCGCCAGATCCATGCTCTGTTCTGGCGTTGAACGCCAGCCAGATGCACCTTACTAGCGTTTAAACGCCAGTAAGTCCTTCCTCCAGGGTGTGATTTTTCTTCTGCTATTTTTGATTCTATTTTTAATTTTAATATTTTTTGTTACTCCACATGATCATGAACCTACTAAAACACAAAATAACAATAAAATAGAAATAAAATTAGATAAATAAAAATTAGGTTGCTTCCCAACAAGCGCTTCTTTAATGTCAATAGCTTGACAGTGGGCTCTCATGGAGCCACAAAGGTGGTCAGGTCAATGTTGTGGACTCCCAACACCAAACATAGAGTTTGGATATGGGGGTTCAACACCAAACTTAGAGTTTGGTTGTGGCCTCCCAACACCAAACTTAGAGTTTGATTGTGGGGGCTCTGTTTGACTCTGTATTGGGAGAAGCTCTGCATGCTTACTCTCCCTTATTACAGAAGGATATCTGTGTGCCTTAAACACAAGGTAGTCCCCATTCAATTCAAGGACTAATTCTCCTCTGTTAATATCTATCACAGCTTCTGTTGTGGCTAGGAAAGGTCTTCCAAGGATGATACATTCATCTTCTTCCTTCCTAGTGTCTAAGATTATGAAATCAGCAGGGATGTAAAGGCCTTCAACCTTTACAAACACGTCCTCTACTAATCCATAAGCTTGTCTTACTGACTTGTCTGCCAATTGTAATGAGAATAAGGGAGGTTGTACCTCAATAATCCCCAGTTTCTCCATTACAGAGAGTGGCATAAGATTTATGCCTGATCCCAGGTCACACAGAGCCTTGTTAAAGGTCATGGTGCCCATGGTATAGGGTATTAAGAATTTACCAGGATCTTGTCTCTTTTGAGGTAAAGTTTTCTAAATCCATGTATCTAGTTCACTAATGAGCAAGGGAGGTTCACCTTCCCAAGTCTCATTACCAAATAACTTGGCATTCAGTTTCATGATGGCTTCTAGATATTGAGCAACTTGCTCTCCAGTTACATCTTCATCCTCTTCAGAGGAAGAATAATCTTCAGAGCTCACGAATAGCAGAAGGAGATTTAATGGAATCTCTATGGTCTCTATATGAGCCTCAGATTCCTTTAGGTCCTCAATAGGGAACTCCTTCTTGTTTGAGAGACGTCCCAGGAGGTCTTCCTCACTAGGATTTTCGTCCTTCTCCTCCCTTGTGCATTCGGCCATATTGATTACATCAATGGCCTTGCATTCTCCTCTTGGATTTTCTTCTGTATTGCTTGGGAGAGTATTGGGAGGAGTTTCAATTACTTTCTTACTCAGCTGGCCCACTTGTGCCTCCAAATTTCTGATGGAGGACTTTGTTTCACTCATGAAACTTAAAGTGGTCTTAGACAGATCAGAGACTAAATTTGCTAAATTAGAGGGGTTCTGCTCAGAATTCTCTGTCTGTTGCTGAGAAGATGATGGAAAAGGCTTGTTATTGCTTAGCCTATTTCTTGCACCATTATTAAAGCCTTGTTGAGGCTTTTTGTTGATTCTTCCATGAGAAATTTGGATGATTTCTCCATGATGAATTATAAGTGTTTTCATAAGGTTCACCCATGTAATTTACCTCTGCTATTGTAGGGTTCTCAGGATCATAAGCTTCTTCAGAAGCTGCTTCTTTAGTACTGTTGGATGCATTTTGCCATCCATTCAGACTTTGAGAAATCATGTTGACTTGCTGAGTCAACACTTTGTTCTGAGCCAATATGGCATTCAGAGCATCAATTTCAAGAACTCCCTTCCTCTGATGCATCCCATTATTCACGGAATTCCTCTCAGAAGTGTAGATGAATTGGTTATTTGCAACCATGTCAATAAGTTCTTGAGCTTCTGCAGGCGTTTTCTTTAAGTGAATGGATCCATCTGCAGAATGGTCCAATGACATTTTGGAAAACTCAGATAGACCATAATAGAATATATCTAATATGGTCCATTCTCAAAACATGACAAAAGGACACTTTTTGGTCATCTGCTTGTATCTTTCCGAAGCTTCATAGAGGGATTCACCATCTTTTTGCTTGAAGGTCCGAACATCCACTCTAAGCTTGCTCAGCTTTTGAGGAGGAAAGAATTTATCCAAGAAGGCCGTGACCAGCTTATCCCAGGAGTCCAGGCTATCTTTAGGTTGTGAGTCCAACCATGTTTTAGTTCTGTCTCTTACAGCAAAAGGGAAAAGCATGAGTCTGTAGACTTCAGGATCTACTCCATTCGTCTTTACAGTCTCACAAATCTGCAAGAACTCAGTTAAAAACTGATAAGGATCTTCAGATTGAAGTCCATTAAACTTGTAGTTCTGTTGCATTAGAGCAACTAATTGAGGTTTTAGCTCAAAATTGTTTGCTCCAATGGCCAGAATAGAGATGCTTCTTCCATCAAATTTGGACGTTGGTTTAGTGAAATCACCTAGCATTCTCCTTGCATTATTGTTGTTGGGTTCGGCTGCTATCTCCTTCTCTTGTTCGAAAATTTCGGAAAGGTTGTCTCTGGATTGTTGTAATTTAGCTTTTCTTAGTTTCCTCTTCAGTGTCCTTAGTGTTAGTAAATAAATAAATAAATAGAAGAAGAGAAGAGAGGGAGAATTCGAAAATAATTTTGAAAAAGTAGTTAATGATTTTCGAAAATTAAAGATAAGATATAATTAAAATTAAAATTTAAAACAATTAGTTAATTTAAAAAGAATTTTGAAAAATGGATGAGATATTTTTGAAAATTAGAGAGGAAAAAGTAGTTAGGTGGTTTTGAAAAAGATAAGAAATAAACAAAAAGTCAAATAGTTAGTTGAAAAAGATATTAAAGTCAAATTTGAAAAGATAAGAAGATAAGAAGTTAGATAAGATATTTTGAAATCAAATTTTTGAAAAAGATAAAATTTAAAAAAAGATATGATAAAAAGATAAGATGAAAAAGATTTAAAAATTTTTAAAATTAAAATTAATTACTTAACTAACAAGAAACTAAAAGATATGATTCTAGAATTTAAAGATTTGAACCTTTCTTAACAAGAAAGTAACAAACTTCAAATTTTTGAATCAATCACATTAATTGTCAGTGTAATTTTGAAAATTTGAAATAAAATTAAGAAAAAGATTTTGAAAATAATTTTAAAATTTTTGAAATTAATAAGATAAAAATGAAAAAGATTTGATTTTTGAAAAAAGTTTTGAAAAGATAGGATTTTTGAAATTGAAAATTTGACTTGACTTGTAAGAAACAACTAATTTTTAAAACTTTTTGACCAAGTCAACCCAAAATTTCGAAAATTTGGAGGGAAATAAGGAAAAGATATTTTTTTGATTTTTGAATTTTTAATGAGGAGAGAGAAAAACACAAACATGACCCAAAACATGAAATTTTGGATCAAAACACATGATGCATGCAAGAACACTATGAATGTCAAGATGAACATCAAGAACACTTTGAAGATCATGATGAACATCAAGAACATAGTTTTGAAAAAATTTTTATGCAAAGAAAACATGCAAGACACCAAACTTGGAGTTCTTTAATGCATGGACACTATGAATGCAAAAATGCATATGAAAAACAACATACAACACAAAACAAGAAATCATCAAGATCAAACAAGAAGACTTGTCAAGAACAACTTGAAGATCATGAAGAACACCATGAATGCATAAATTTTCGAAAAATGCAAGAAAAATTTTTAAAGCATGCAATTGACACCAAACTTAAAAATTGACTCAAGACTCAAACAAGAAACACAAAATACTTTTGTTTTTTTTTATTTTATGATTTTTTTGTATTTTTATTATATTTTTCGAAAATTATTTTTTGGAAAAACGAAAATTAGAGAAAAAATTTTGAAAAATTTTTGAAAAATTTTTTCAAAGGAAAATAAAAAGAAAATTACCTAATCTGAGCAACAAGATGAACCGTCAGATGTCCATACTCGAACAATCCCCGGCAACGGTGCCAAAAACTTGGTGCACGGATTTTGTGATCATCAACAATGGCTCCAATAATTTGGTAGCTCTCACACGTGAATTACACTTAGTCACAATTCCACACAACTAACCAGCAAGTGCACTGGGTCGTCCAAGTAATAGCTTACGTGAGTAAGGGTCGATCCTACGGAGATTGTTAGTATGAAGCAATCTATGGTCATCTTGTAAATCTCAGTCAGGCTGATTCAAATATGATTGGATTTGATATTCAAAAGATAAATAAAATAAACAGGAAATAAAGATAAAGTTACTCATGTAATCCAATGGTGGGAATTTCAGATAGGTGCATGGAGATTTTATGTTCCTTCCGAATCTCTACTTTCTTATTACATTCATCCAATCCTTCTTACTCCTTTCCATGGCAAGCTATATGTAGGGCATCACTGTTGTCAATGGCTACATCCCATCCTCTCAGAGAAAAAGGTCCAAATGCTCTGTCACAGCACAGCTAATCATCTGTCGATTCTCAATCAGGTTGGAGTAGAATCCAGTGATTCTTTTGCGTTTGTCATTAACGCCCAGCCTTCAGGAGTTTGAAGCTCGTCACAGTCATTCAATCCCGGA
>NC_029777.3:32976613-33020115 GCF_000817695.3 Arachis duranensis
CGCGCGTTCATAGGTGAGAATGATGATGAGTGTCACGGATCATCACATTCATCAAGTTGAAGTGCAACGAATATCTTAGGAATAAATCGAATTGGATAGAAATAATAGTAATTGCATTGAAACTTGAGGTACAGCAGAGCTCCACACCCTTAATCTATGGTGTGTAAAAACTCCACCGTTGAAAACACATAAGTAAAAGGTCCAGGCTTGGCCGAATAGCCAGCCCCCAAAACGTGATCAATAGTCTCATAAGATGAATAATAAAAAATAGAACTGAGACCAAAGATGTAACGTGGTCAAAAGGATGACTAATACACTAGTAAAAAGTCTTATTTATACTAAACTAGCTACTACGGTTTATAGGAGTAAGTAATTGATGCATAAATCTACTTCCGGGGCCCACTTGGTGTGTGCTTGGGCTGAGCTTGATCTATCCACGAGCTGAGACTTCTCTTGGAGTTGAACGCCAAGTTGTAACATGTTTTGGGCGTTCAACTCTGGTTCGTGACGTGTTTCTGGCGTTTGACTCCAGAATGCAGCATGGAACTAGCGTTGAGCGCCAGTTTACGTCATCTAATCACGAATAAAGTATGGATTATTATATATTGCTGTAACTCTCTGGATGTCTACTTTTCAACGCTATTGAGAGCGCGCCATTTAGAGTTCTGTAGCTCCAGAAAATCCATTTCGAGTGCAGGGAGGTCAGATTCCAACACCATCAGCAGTCCTTTGTCAGCCTCCTATCAGAGTTTTGCTTAGGTCCTTCAATTTCAGCCAGAAAATACCTAAAATCATAGAAAAACACACAAACTCATAGTAAAGTCCAGAAATGTGAATTTAGCATAAAAACTAACAAAAACATTCCTAAAAGTAACTAGATCATACTAAAACTACCTAAAAACATTGCCAAAAAGCATATAAATTATCCGCTCATTAGGCACGCGTTCATAAGTGAGAATGATGATGAGGGTCATGGATCATCACATTCATTAGGTTGAAGTATGAGTGAATATATTAGAATAAGAATAAGCTTGAATTGAATAGAAGAACAATAGTACCTTGAATTAATTCATGAGGAACAGCAGAGCTCCACACCTTAATCTATGAGGTATAGAAACTCCACCATTAAAAATACATAAGTGATGAAGGTCCAGACATGGCCGAATGGCCAGCCTCCCCAAATGTGAAATATCATCTCTAACGTGCGAATACAATAGAGAAAAGTTCTATTTATAATAAACTAGTAACCTAGGGTTTACAGAAATAAGTAAATGATGCAGAAATCCACTTCCGGGGCCCACTTGGTGTGTGCTTAGGCTGAGCATTGAAGCTTTCACGTACATAGGCTTTTCTTGGAGTTAAACGCCAGCTCTAGTACCAGTTTGGGCATTTAACTCCAGCTTTTATGCCAGTTCTGGCGTTTAACGCCAGAAAAGGGTCTCTGACCGGCGTTTTGACGACAATTTGGGTCATCAAATCTCAAGAAAAGTATGGACTATTATACATTTCTAGAAAGCCCAAAATGTCTACTTTCTAATGCAATTAAGAGCGCACCAATTGGGTTTCTGTAGCTCCAAAAAATCCATTTCGAGTGCAGGGAGGTCAGAATCCAACATCATCTGCAGTCCCTTTTCAGCCTTTGAATCAGATTTTTGCTCAGGTCCCTCAATTTCAGCCAGAAAATACCTGAAATCATAGAAAAACACACAAACTCATAGTAAAGTCCAAAAATGTGATTTTTGCATAAAAATTAATAATTATATACTAAAAACTAACTAAATCATACTAAAAACTTCCTAAAAATAATGCCAAAAAGCGTATAAATTATCCGCTCATCAAAGGTCCCATCACTAGAGCACGTAAAAAAAATATCAAGGAAAGTTTTGATAATTTGGCAGCACTCACACATGAGGAAATACATCAATTGTTGACTAGGGAAGAAAGGACAAGACCCATTTGATGCGTGGGAATTTGCACAACACAAATCCCTTCGACAAGTATACCGAATCATCAAGTAATAACTCACTTTTGAGTGAGGTCGATCCCACAGGGATTGATGGATTAAGCAACTTTAGTTAGGTAATTTATCTAGTCAAGCTAATAGTTGATGATTTGAGTGAAATTGAGTTAACAGAATGTAAATTGCTAGAAATTAAAGTGCTGAAAGTAAATTGCGAAAAGTAAATGGAGGAAACTTAATAAATGGCGATGAAAAGTAAATTGTATGAAATGTAAATGGGCTTTGGGTGCTGGGAATCAAAGAAAGCAAGAAAATCAAAGCAATTAAAGTGAAGAATAACAATGAGGGAGATTCATTAGGGATTAGAGATATCATAATCCATCATGAATCAATGGGTCTTAACTTCATTCTCAATCATATGAAGTAGATCTATGGCAGATTGTACTTAATTGAGTCCCAATTCCTTGGCAACCCAATTTCTCTTAACACAATCAATTTGTCAATTCCTTGATCTAATTGTCATGAGAAGAGGTTAAGTGCAATTCTCTTATCCATAAGCCACACAAGTTCTCAAGATCTCAATTCAAACCTGGAATTTATTGATCAAGAGAGTTTTAAAAGAAAGAGCTTTAAACTAATTTCTATGATTCCCCTTCCGAGGCTCACATAGAAATTCAATGGATCTAAACCCCTTTCTGAAGTGAATAGATCAATTAAACACGAAAGTTATCTCTTGGCTACAATAAGCGGATTGAGAAGAAGGAGAATTTCATTCACTCATTTGAATTACAATAGAGCTCCTCCCCCTAATGATGTGGGGTTTAGTTCATCATTGCTCAGAAAATTCAATGAGAAAAGAAAGGTACGTGAGAGTAAAACTAAGTACAAAAAGAAGAAAATGATTCAGGATTTCCTAGTTAGGGTCCCCTGCTTCCCAGCCTATTTTTGAGTTCAAAATCTCTCCTATATATACACTCTTTAGAACAATCTTCAAGTACTTGGATGTGGGCTTTGGCCATTGTTGAAGCAAGTTAGGAGTGGCTCTTTCTGAAGTTAGCCCTGGCAACGTTCTTATACTTGCATGAGGCACCTTGGAAATGATGTTGGCACTAGCATTAACAGCCTTGTTAACATTATAAGTCTTCTTTCAGTTGGCGTTAACACCACCGTTAGTGCACTAACAGTGGTACTAACATTGCCTCCAAATCCCACTATGGCGTTGCCACTGGTGTTAGCATACTAACGGGGCCATCAACGTTCTGCTTGTTGTTCGTATGCATACTGCATCGTGCGTACGCATACTAGCAAACTGACGTTGGCACCTCTTTTTGTGTTGTAATGTTAGTGAGCCAACTTAGGCCACTAACATTGCTTCCTTCTCCTTGTGTCACGTTAGTGAGCCAACTTTGGCCACTAACGTTGCCTTTCATCCTTGAGTGATGTTGGTAAGCCGACTTTGGCCACTAACATTGCCTTCTCCTCCTTTGCAACGTTAGTACTGGCAACGCCAGCTCTCCTTTCTTGAGCCAACATTAACCATGGCATTAGTGGACCAACTTGGCCACTAACACTATGGTCTCTGCTTCTTCTCGCTTCTCTTTTGCTTCTCCTTGCTTGTCATCAACCAAACAAATGCATCAAAGCTTTGACATAATCACAAGATAATGCACCATTCATTTCATCAAGTAACTCTTGCATCAATCTCATGCAAATGTTTGTAATTAACAATGTTTGATTGACTCAATACATGCATACATTACTCATCCAAATGCTTGCTTCTTGCCTAAGAAAATGCATAAAACCAAGTAGAAACTAAAGAGAATGGCTTGTGAAACTAGCCAAAGATGCTTAGGCATCACACACCAAACTTAAATCTTGCTTGTCCCCAAGCAAGAAATAAATCATAAGAAAAATGAATGAAAACAGAGAGAGATATAAGCCTTTATTGGAAGATATTCAATCCTGGTTCATGGGGTTTCATGCATGATATCTTTGTAGTTCATGAACTTATTGGTTTCTAGTTTATGGCATCCTCTTAATTACTAACTCTTGTTGCTTCTATGAAACCTTTTTATTCTTTGATCCTTGGTTTCAACTTGTTGCTTTTCTTTTTCTTGCTAGAGACTTATTTGTTTTATTGAAGCTTAGTGTTCTGTGTTGAGGTAGCTCTTTATCGTAAGCTTTTAGTCAACACTCCCAACCCAGTTGGTTCAAGGTGTTGGGTATTGAAGCACCCCTCAGGACTTACTAACTCAAGTCTCTCCTCAATACATACACACCACAGGCACTTGACTTGCAATCAAATCCTTGAGACATTGATGCCCAGCACCTCTTTAGGTTACTAAATACTTTGTGGTAAGGTTGCTCTTGATATTGGACTTTCGGTTAATAATCCCGGGTTATTTAACCCAAGTTATCAAGTGATGAAGCACTCCTTAGAACCTAATCATCCAAGTATATCCTAGTACAAAAGCATCATAGGTATATATCTTTAGGGTCAAGCTATTGGTGCCTAGCTTATTCATTTTTCTTCTTTCTTTATTGCCACCGTTAGTGCTAGCGTTAGTGAGTTAACTTGGCCACTAACGCCAGCCTCTCTCTTTTTTTCTTTTTCTTTTCTTCAAGGATCCTTTGTTCACAAAGGTTTCATACAATGCACACTAAGCTTATACTTAAGGGAACACTTAACCCTTTAACTTTATTTGTGAACTTACTAAGTTTTTAAGCATGCACCACCATATAACCTTAGGATTTTTATTCTATCCTTCACCATATTGGACCTTTTACTCTTTCTCTATTTCATAACATTCTCTTTTATTAAAGCATAGGGAACAAAGAATACAATTCAAGCAAGATGAAATGACAATAGCACTTAAACTAGCAAGCCAAAATAGCGTAAAAGAAAATAGACAGAATGCAAATAACTTTAACTAAAACATAGACTCATAAACTAGATTTGGAGGCATGTTTTGTTTCATACATTCACTCCTTATTCAATGCTAAATGAAAAAGGACCTCTACCACCTTTTATTCTTTGGATTGCTTTTCTTTCTTCTTCGTCTTCTTTTTCTCATCTCCTTGGTCTCCCTCCTATGGATTGCTGGTATTTCCTCTCTTTGAGCTTTCTATCCTTGACTTCCTCCATTCTTCCATTGTTTGTCTCAGATTCTCATCGCTTTGCCTTGCTCTTTCTGTCTCTAGGGATGCTATCTCATCATGAAGTTCTTCATATTTTTTTATTTCTAAGTTCAACAAAGGCAAATATCCAACCAAGTAGTTGAGCTTACTTTGGGTATTTATGTCATACTCTGCTCTATTGAAGTGACTCCCTTCTTGAAATACCTTTATCTCGTCAAATACTCGGAGGTATACCTTTTTCAACCTACCCAATTCATGAATTCGTTCATCTTGGTGCTCTTGATTATGGAGCAATTTGTGGATGGCTTCTTCCTGTTGAGCTTGCTTTTGACTTACCATGTTGATAGATTCAGCAAGTTGGTTGTGTTGTTCTTGTTGTTGCTTCATTAGTTGCATATGAAACTCCCTTTGGTAATCCATCATTTGGGACAGAAATCCCCTTTGTTGATCCATCATCTGCAATTGAAGGTTCCTCTGTTGCTCTTGACTTTTCAAATATTGCCTTGATAGACCATCAATGGCTTCTTGGATTTGGCTCATGTCCAAGGTGGTTGGAGCTTGTTCTTCTTCTTGTTGTTCTCTTTCTTGATGCTCCACTTCTTATTGTTCCACTCTCTTCCTTCTTTGAGGTCTTCTCTTACTTTGAGTAGCTGTGACGTATGACATCCTTTGAGGAGTGATTGGCTTGCCAACAGTCAACCATTTTGGGTCTACATCCTCAAACACTACCTTAACTTTCTTGCATAGGCATAGGATGGTGCTAGGATAGTAGAGCCAAGAGTCAGGATCACTCTTCTCCGCTATTTCTTGAATTCCCTTTGCTATGAGCTCATGTACTCTTATTTCCCCTCTTGTCATAATACAATGAACCATAGTTGCCCTCATGACATTGACCTCTGAATTGTTTGCAGTAGGGAGGATGGATCTTCTTACAATTTCAAACCATCCTTTAAGCTTCCGGAATAAGGTCTCCTCTTCTTATAAACCTTGGAATTCTCTTGGAGTCCCTTACCTAATTAGCCCCTATAACACAAATGTCATTAACAATTTGTTCACAGTCGGGGTCACCACTCACTCTTGCATGATAGCTAGCTTCTTCAAATGGTGTTGATCTCAGCTCAAGAGCTCTCATGATGGTTTTTGGGTTGAAATCAACTTTCACACCTCTTACATAGCTCTTGTAAGAAGTGTCCTTTATCAAATTCTCCCTCACCGCATTAGCATAAAACTCTCTGACAAGATTTGCATTTATTCTTATGAGAGGATTGGTAAGAAGCTCCTATCTTCTCTTTTCAATCTTCTCCTTGATCTCTTGGCATTCATCATCCAGAAGTTAGAAAGATAACTCGGGTAATATTTCCTTCGGTTCCATCCATCCAAGTTGCATCTCATGAAACACGAATTTGGACTTCCAATTGTCAAAGGAAATTTCCTCCACAGGCTCCTTTCCCTTTCTTTTTTTGGAACTTGATGATGCTGCCATTGGTTTACTTCCAATAGACTGAATAGAAGAGAAAGAAGAGATAGGGAAGAAAGGCAAGTATGGTTCGTATAAGAGAGAGTGAGAGTGTAGCTTGAGAGTGAAGATAAGTGATTGATTAAGTGAAACAAGAAGTGGTTGAATGAAAAAGTATAAAGTTGGAATCAAAGGAGCACAAGAGGTGAAATGTAGATGTAAGCAAGTGTAAGGTTCAAACTACATGGAGGTTATTTATAATGAAAGGTGGTGAAGAAATTGATGGTAAGAATTTATTTGATATGGTGGAAATGAAGAGTGTGCATGCATGTTTGAATGGAGACATGGATTGCTTCTTTATGAGATTGGTAAGTTCTGTCATCAAGGTGTTCTTATGATACACCTAACTACCCAATGTGTGCAAGGTTGTGCTTTCCAATGAGCAATTTCCAAGGACATGTGACTAGCCCTTGCTCTAGAGTACCCGAGCCCCCTTTGAATTATCATCTCTATCAATCTCCTCCTCCACATTCCTATCAAAAACAACAAAACAAAATTGACTCAAATTAGTGGCGGCAAAAATGAAATGTACCAACTAACTTTCAATTTTTCATTAATTGACAAAATAAACAAAAAAAACTAAGTACTGCTTATGAATTACACTCAACGTGACTCTTTGTGAGCTTGTATGTGACATTTGTGAACACCAAACTTAGTGTTTGGTCACATGGTGTAAGTAAGTTGATTAAACTCCTAAGATGTACATATTATGAGCCTTATGTATCATCCTAGGTGCCTGGCACACCAAACTTGTTGTCCACTATATGTTTCATACAAGAATTCAGTTAAATCCTTGTCACTTTTGATTTGATCATCATGAGGGTTACTTTATTATCCACTGTCAAAGCATAAACTCAAAAGGATGCAAAGCATGGTCACTTCTCATGAAATTCAAGACTTTAAACAATTTAATTCTCATAATTCATACTTATATCATATGTGGAACACCAAACTTAATGTTTGGCTATATACTTCAAGAAAATGCTTAAGTAAATATCGTAAGATGTCCATATGTTCATCATGCATGAAATCATCTTAGGGTGCCTCTAGGCACACCAAACTTAGAAGTTGATCATATGCTTCATGAAAATGCTTAATATAGCTATCAAATTGTTTATAAAAGTATGAATTCGTGATAGAAAACCATTTGTTATTAATACTAAAGCAGGAATTAAGGAATACTAAACATGGGTTGCTTCCCATGAAGCTCTCTTTTATTGTCACTAGTTTTACAGTTGTCCTCTGTTAAGGAGGTTGATGAGCATAGTGCCTCAATTTGTCTCCTCTCATTGTGAGCTTCCTTCCGGTGTCTTGTTTGATGATTTCTATGTGTTCCAGTGAAAGAATCTTGCTAATAGTGTAGTATCCAGAAGAGTGTGGAGGTGTTTTCAACTGTTGATAAATTAACTTCACTTTGTCTCCTGGTGAGAATTCTTCAGTTGGAATCTTCTTATTCTTCCATCATTTAGGCACTCTTTTCCCGCTCTTCTTCCTTTTTTTATGACACTTCCTTCTTTGTGAGTTCAATGTCAAGAGCTTTCTTCTTAGTTGTCACCTCTAGTGTCTTTTCTTGTAACTCTTCTTTAGCTTTTCTGATCTCTTGATCATTCTACTTCTCTTCAGTCTCATTCTTCTCCCCCAAGGGTGAGTTTATAAGTCATAGAGATGATTCATTGGGCTTTTCCTTCTAGTTTAAGTCCTCATCCTTAATCCTCATGCAGTTTTCCTTTTCAGCTGGGTATTGTATTTCTTTGAAGGCATTGAGGGTTAGCTGTTCATCATGTGCTCTCAGAATCATTTTACCCTTTTCACATCAATAATTGCCCTTGCTGTGGCCAGAAATGGTCTTTCTAGAATAATTGAATCCCTTCCTTCCTCATCTATGTCCAGAATCACAAAATTCGCAAGAAAGATGAATTTGCCAACCTTAACTAGAAGGTTCTCCACCACTCCATTGGGTATAATAAGGGATCTATCAGCTAGTTAGAGTGACATTCTGGTGGGTTTAACCTCCTCTATTGACAGCTTCTTCATCATAGAAAGTGGAATCAAATTGATGCTTGATCCCAAGTCACACAATACTTTGTCAATTGGTATGTTCCCAATGGTGCACGGTATGAAAAAGCTTACTGGATCTTTGATTTTGGGTGGCAATGGATCACAGTACTGCATTCCTGGGTGAGGATCACAGTTTTCTTCTCTTTTCAACTCCTTTTCTTGTTGATGAGTTCCTTGAGAAACTTTGCATAGAGTGGCATTTGTTCAAAGGCTTCAGCTAGTGGGATGTTGATCTCCAATTTCTTGAAAATCTCCAAGAGCTTAGGAAATTGTTGATCCTTCATCTCCTTGTGCAATCTTTGAGGGTAAGGTAGTGGAGGGACATAAGGCTTTACCTCCTCTTTCTGCTCTTGTGTTTGTGTCTCTGAAACTTGCTTGCCTTTCCTTGGAGCTTGTGGTTCATCATCCTTCTTAGGATCCTTGTTGTCATTTTTCTCAGCCTCTGTCTCTTCCTTTCTATCAACCGTGCTATCTTTTCCCAATGTTTTGCCACTCCTATGCTGTATAGCTTTGCATTCCTCTTTTGGATTAGGAATAGTGTCACTTGGGAAGGTATTGGTTGGTCTCTCAACAAGCTGCTTGGATAGTTGCCCTATTTATCTTTCAAGGTTTCTCATGGATACTGCATAGTTCTTACTTGCCATCTCTTGGTTTTTTATGAGATTTTCCATCATTATCTCTAGATTAGAGATTCTTTGAAACTCTTGATGTGGCTGTGGTTGTGGATGAGAGGTTGGTGGTTGATGGAAGTTAGTTGGGATGTTTGAAGGGTTATTTTGTGGGTAGAATGTGGATGTGGAACCATTATTTTGTGGTTTTCTGTATGGATTGTTGTTAGTGAGATGATGGTTTTGGTTGCTTGTGTTGTGAAAGTTATTGGAATTAGAGTTCCTTTGCCATTGGTTCTGGTTTTCTCCCCATCTCAAGTTAGGATGGTTCCTCCATGAGGAGTTGTATGTGTCCCCATGAAAGTTATTTTGGGAAGAACTTGTGTTGTGCATATACTGGACTTACTCAGGCTGCTGCTCATTATTGTATTCCTCAAAGCTTTCCTTACTTTGGCCTCATACAGTTGGAGGTTGGCTTGTTGTGCTAACTGTAACCAATTGTAATCCATCCATCCTATTTGCCATCATGTCCATCTGCTGCTAAAGTTGCTGATGCATTAGCTTGTTCTGGGCTAAGATAGCATACACACCCTCAAGCTCATAAACACCTCTCTTTGGAGTCGCTTGCCTCTCTGAGGAGTAAAAGTACTGATTGTTAGCTACCATATCTATCAGATCATGTGCCACCTATGAAGTTTTCATCATTTGAAGTGACCATCCTGTAGAGTAATCGAATGCCTTTCTTGCTTTCGTAGAGAGGCCCTCATAGAAGTTCTAGAGCTTCACCCATTCACTAAATATATTTGGAGGACATCTTCTAATTAGTGCCTTATACCTCTCCCAAGCTTCATACAGTGACTCTCCTTCCAATTGTCTGAAAGTTCTCACATCAGTCCTGAGTTTGATGATTCTTTGAGGGGGTAGAACTTGGCTAAGAACTTGCTAACCAAGTCATCCCAATTTGTGATGCTCTCCTTTGGGAAGGTCTCCAACCACTGAGTAGCTTTGTCCCTTAGAGAGAAAGAAAACAGCAATAGCTTGTAGATATCTGGGTGTACTTCATTAGTTTTGACAGTGTCACATATCCTTAGGAAGATGGATAAGTGTTGATTTGGGTCCTCCGAAGCACTTCCTCCATACTGGCAATTGTTCTGAACCAGAGTAATGAGCTTAGGTTTAATCTCAAAGTTGTTGGCATTTACATTGGGAATAAGAATCATACTCCCGCAGTTCCTAAGATCAGGGATAGTATAGGAGGCTAACACCCTCCTGGCAGGTTGGGCATGGTTGTTAGAATAGAAAGAAGAAATATAAATATTCTAGAAACTAGAAATAAAAAAATAATTTGATGAGAGGCTATTCCCCCCGGAACAAAAGGATCAAAACCTTCTACACCCCATGCGGAATTTACGGATTGAACCCTTTTAGTTAAGCCATAAGGATCGGACACCCATATCCCAGGACCATACAATCATGTTACATGAAATGCGCCAAAACCATAACCCATGTGTGGTATTTGAAATGTCTTCCTAGTTATATCACGAATCTTTTGGATAAACCTCTTAAAGAATTAGAAGGTCTAGTTTACTGCGATGTGTGATTTGATCAAAGTTTTTATTGTACAGATTTTGAACAATAAACTATCATTCCAATCAATTGATTTGGGATGTCCCAGATCTGACGTGTCTCTAGAAGTGAGTAACACGAAACTCAAAATTTTGGGTATAGGGAATATTTCTCATTTAATTGAAAAAGGGAATAGATCTATGGTTTAGGGTGAAAGAAAGAAAAAAGATATATCAATGATATAGAATTCGAATATGTAAAGGTCTTATGGTTATCTCATAAAAAGGAAAAGTGTAATAAAGCATCAACATTAGCATCAATATTATTTCAAAGAAAGCAAGTTTTTATGCTAAAGAATTAGCATTAAAAAAAATATTTGGCAGATATTACAAAAAATAAATCCTCTATTAGCTTATAAGTCATAAAATCCTCTATTAAATGACAATTTGAAGCATTATTCTTTAAATACTCTCATGGAGAGGGTATACCTAAATATCTTTTCCTGTATCATTTTGATTTGTAGCATTGATGTACAACTTTTTCTTGAATCAAAAACAAAAAAAAAGTCTATTTACAATAATGAAGAAAATGTGGAAAGAACTGATCAAACAAATAAAAGTCTAATTTACTTTATTTCGCTTCTCAAAAGATCTTATGATCTTAGGAATACGAATTCTCATAAATTTTGTGATGTATCGTCATTGTCACAAGCATATGTTTTTTTTTTAAATTATCCGAAACCCAAGTTATTAACATATATAAGTTAAAATATGTTTTTGCATATCATCGAAAATCCCCTTTTCTTAAGAATGAAATAAATCTTCTAATAATAATAAGATTACTCAAAAATAAAACAATTTATTTTTTATATTCAAAATTAGAATAAATACTAAAGAAATGAAAAGAAAAATCGATTTGAAAAATAAAAAATGTTTCTTTTTTTATTTTAGTAAAAGCATAACCTTACTTATGATAAAGTAGAAACTAGAATCATCTTTAGGTCAAACAAATTTGATCAATTAGAATATTTATATATTAGAAAATTAAAAAATGAAAATTATATAAATAGAATGTTTGTTCACAAAACAAAACATGAATAAGAATAAATGAGATTTGTGAATTTTCACATATTCAAAAATATTAATATATAATCAATATACTATAAAATCATATCATATATAATAGAGAATATTATATAATTTTAAGTTTTCATGTAAAAAAAATTTGAATTTCAATATCTATATCTTTTTTTATTTTTTTATTTGCGCACCCAGTCCTTTATAATTTAAAGCCCTCTCTTGTGGCTTTTGTGGAAATATTATCCTTATCCTTGTCTTTGTTTATGTTTTGGATTGAAACAAATTACTATAATTCTACCTCGTCTACGGATCAATCTAGCTTCTCTTCTCAATCTCAAGAAAGTTCTCTCTGGCTCAGAACCAAAGGAAGTTAATGTTGCCTATCTCTCTCCTGGCATACACAACACAAAAATAGACCAAAAGCAAAACGATCACTCTATTGCTAGAGTGATGTCAAAGTTAGCTGAGACAAAGTGTCAAACGGTTAGTGTGCTTTAAAGAAAACAAAAGAAAAATGCTTAATCTAGAATATCACCCACTTAATCATTGTCAATCTGAATCAATCCCTGGCAACGGCGCCAAAAACTTGATGCATGGGAATTTTCACAACACAAATCCATTTGGCAAATATACCGAATCATCAAGTAATAATTCACTTTTGAGTGAGGTCGATCCCACAGGGATTGATGGATTAAGCAATTTTAGTTAGGTGATTTATCTAGTCAAGCTAATAGTTGATGATTTGAGTGAAATTGAGTTAACGAAATGTAAATTGCTAGAAATTCAAGTGCTGAAAGTAAATTGCGGAAAGTAAATGGAGGAAACTTAAATGGCAAGAAACTAAAAGAGCTTAAACTTAAATAGCAAGAAAGTAAAGGCAAGAATGTAAATGGTGATGAAAAGTAAATTGCATGAAATGTAAATGGGCTTCGGGTGCTGGGAATCAAAGAAAGCAAGAAAATCAAAGCAATTAAAGTGATGAATAACAATGAGAGAGATTCATTAGGGATTGGAGATATCATAATCCTACATGAATCAATGGGTCTCAACTTCATTCTCAATCATATGAAGTAGATCTACGGTAGATTGTAATTAATTGAGTCCCAATTTCTTGGCAACCCAATTTCTCTTAATACAATCAATTTGCCAAATCCTTGATCTAATTGTCATGAGAAGAGGTTAAGTACAATTCTCTTATCCGTGAGCCACACAAGTTCTCAAGATTTCAATTCAAACTTGGAATTTATTGATCATGAGAGTTGTGAGAGAAAGAGCTTCAAACTAATTTCTATGATTCCCCTTCTGAGGCTCACATAGAAATTCAATGGATCTAAACCCCCTTCCGAAGTGAATAAATCAATTAAACACGGAAGTTATCTCTTAGCTACAACAAGTGAATTGAGATAAAGGAGAATTTCATTCATTCATTTGAATTACAATAGAGCTCCTCCCCCTAATGATGTGGGATTTAGTTCATCATTGCTCAGAAAATTCAATGAGAGAAGAAAGGTACATGAGAGTAAAACTAAGTATAAAAAGAAGAAAATGATTTAGGATTTCCCAATTAGGGTCCCCTACTTCCCAGCCTATTTTTGAGTTCAAAAACTCTCCTATATATACACTCTTTAGAACAATCTTCAAGTACTTAGATGTGAGCTTTGGCCTTAGTTGAAGTAAGTTAGGAATGGCTCTTTCTAAAGTTAGCCCTGGCGTTAACTCACTAACGTTCTCATACTTGCATGAGGCACCTTGGAAATGACGTTGGCACTGGCGTTAACAGCCTTGTTAACGTTATAAGTCTTCTTTCAACTGGCATTAACACCACTGTAAGAACCACAACTAATCAACCGGTTAATTAAGTGATTATAATGCCCAAATTAGATTCTAAAAAGTTAGAGAGAGAATTTGAGGATTTAAAGGTAATTTTTTGACTCAGTAGGTCTTTCTGAGTCAGAAAATGTATTTTCTACGAAAAACTGTGAAGAATTACGAACCGGCAGTTGAACCGGTTAAACCAGTTCATGTCTACCCGGTACTGGGCAAGAAAAAGTGAAAATAGCTAAAAACCTTAGAAAAATATTAGAAATGGAAAATTGGGCGTTAATTTTAAAGGTTTGACCCGAAGTTGAGCTAAACGGACTAAAAATGCTAATGGGTTGGACCGGGCCCAAGTTGGGCCCAATCCCAACATATATAAGGGCTCATTAATGAACCCTTACCCTCTCACAAACACACACACATCAAAAATTGAAAGAGGGAGAGGAGAAGAGATGGAGCACTGTTCATCATCATCTTCTCAAGCTCATATCTTGAGCTACAAAGATCCGATCGCCGCACCGTTTGCGGTTACGCGTTCCTTGTGAAGAGCTCTACAAAACCCATATAAGAAACTAGTAAGAAAAACTCGAATCTATTTTAGTTCTTCTCCTCAAAATGTCGAAAATCTAGGATTTTGATTAAGTGAAATTTTGTGATTTTGGATGTTTAGGTTCACTCTAATCCTCGCTTAGCATTGGGTTTTGGCTACCAAAACTGGTGAACAAGGTAAGAGACTTTGAACTCTTGTGATATTTTGATTTATGATGAGCCCTAGGTTGATTTGTGACGGTTTATGCATATATAGTTTGATTATTGTGAGTTTGGAGCTTGTTAGTGATTGTTGGAAGCTTAGATTGTGTTGGAAAGCTTGTTGGTGATCATTGTGGTGCTCATTTTGGGTTAAGGACTGTTCATACCCAGGGTCAAGATGACCGACCCGGGATGTTTGACAGACAAAGAGACCGACCTCTTCAGGTCAGGACAACCCGACCTCTTCCCAAAGATCTCGGTCAAAGTCCCTACGAAAGCCCAAGGAAGGGCCCAAATAGAGGAACACGTCCCAAATCCTAAAGCGGCCCAAGCCTACAGCGAAAAGGGCGGTTCCCTTAAAGATAAGATGACCTCACTTAAAGATAAAGGATAAGATAAGATAACTAACTTATCTTATCCACAGAAGGCCACATCTCACCATTATAAATACACTAGAGCACCCAGGTATAACTCATACTCTGATTCTACTCAATACCTGCTTAATCCCTTTGCTAACTTAAGCATCGGAGTCCCCTGCAGGTACCCCCCACCCTTCGGTGACAAAGGATCAGCAGCACATTCAGTCCAACAAGTCGGACGCACCAACTCCGGCCGCTATTCACCAGTCGGACACATCAGTTCCGACCAGCACAGAAGATCTCGTCCGAGATCGACCTACAATTTCAGGTAACCCTCGAAATATTGGCGTCGTTGCCGGGGAACCTGGAAGTCATCCTATCACCATGGCGGACGACCATGACAACGGCCACGATTTAGGTTTGGAGGATCGAACACCGCACAAAAACGCGGATGTCACGCTACAAAACACTCCGGAAACCAACAAAGACAAAGACTCACCAAATTCAGGGGCAATAGAAGCGCTCTTGGATCGCCTAAAACAACTGAAAAAAGAAACCCAACAACAACGGGAAATTGTAAGAGATCTCCAAAGAGAGGCGCGGCGACGTCGAGAGTTGGAAGAAAAACTACAGCAATTGGAAGCCGATCTCAAATCAAAAGCCCCTCGGACTAATCTCAGGGAAAATTCACGCAAAGAACAAGACCCGTTCACCAGGGAAATCATGAAAACCAAAATTCCAAAAGACTTCAAACTCCCAGATATGACCCTGTATGATGGCACGACGGATCCCAACCACCACCTCAGCAACTTCAGAAGTAGAATGTACCTCACTGACGCCCCAAATGCTGTTCGTTGTAAGGCTTTTCCAACAACTCTCACAAAGACAGCGATTCGATGGTTCGACAACCTACCCCCGAAGTCCATCTCAAGCTTTGATGAGTTAGCTAAAAACTTCCTAGCCAGATTCTTCATTCAGAAAGATAAAGCCAAGCACGCCCCCAGTTTACTAGGGATCAAACAAGGAGATCGGGAGAGCCTCCATAACTACATGGAGAGATTCAACAAAACATGCATGGACATACAAAGCTTACCAACGGAGGCTGCCATCATAGGACTCATCAATGGCCTACGAGAGGGACCTTTCAGCCAATCTATATCAAAAAAGTACCCGATCTCCTTAGACGAAGTGCAGGAGCGGGCAGAAAAGTATATCAACATGGAGGAAAACGCTCGGTTAGGAGAAACCTCAAAATCGGGGGCCATCTACCGAGACAAAGACATGGAACCGAAAAGAAAAGAAGATCGACAAGGGGAGAAAATCAAAAAATACCATAACTACACCCCTCTCAGGGCATCCCTGATCGAGATATACAAAGAAGTCTGCCATACAGAAAAAATTCCCCCAGCATGGTCGCTCAAAGGCAAAAGGGGAGGAGGAAACCGAAAGGAATATTGTGAATACCATCAAGTCCGAGGACACTCCACAAACGAATGCTTCGACTTAAAAAATATCATAGAAAAATTGGTGAGAGAAGGAAAATTAGATCGATTCCTGGCCACCCGAGAAGATCAAAGAAAGAGACGAAGGGATGAAGATACTGAACGAATAGAACAATCGCCTCGGACACTAGAAAGACATGTTCACATGATACACTGCGGATTCACAGCAGGTGGGATCTCCAAATCCTCTCGCAAAAGATATCTCAAAGAAGTATATCATGTCAAACAAGAGGAGAAAGCACTCAACATTTCGGCAATAACATTCACTAAAGAGGACGCATCCGGCATCATCACAGAATACGATGATCCCATGGTTATCACCATTATATTGGCAAATGCCAACCTGCACCGCACATTAATAGACCAAGGGAGTTCTGCCGACATCTTATTCAAAACAACCTTTGATAAACTCGGCTTGGAAGAAAAAGAACTTAAAGCATATCCAAACAGCCTGTTTGGGCTAGGAGATACCCCGGTTCGACCACTCGGATACATACCACTACATACAACCTTCAGAAAAGGGGACCAATCCAGGACCCTCAAAATAGACTACATCGTAGTCGATGTAAGTTCAGCTTACAACGCTCTCATAGGACAGACAACACTCAATCAACTCGGCGCAATAGTCTCGACCCCACACCTATGTATGAAGTTCCCAACCCCAAAAGGGATAGCCACGATAAAAGCAGACCAGAAGACGGCACGTCGCTGTTATAACGAAAGCCTAAACCTCAAAGGCAAAGGAGAAGAGTTCCACACAATCGAGCTGGGCAAAGTTCACCGACGAGAAGGCGAGATAGAAAAGATTCAGATCGGGGATACCTCGAAAAAACAACCAATATCGGCACAATCCTAAAAGGAGATTTAAAAGAATTACTAATACAATTCTTGCGAGATAACGTCGATCTCTTCGCATGAAAAGCTGCAGACATGCCAGGCATAGACCTTAAGCTAATGTGTCATAAGTTGGCAGTTTATCCAGGATCTCGACCGGTGCAACAGAGACGAAGAAAACTTGGGCCAGAGCGATCCCAAGCTGTGGACGAGCAAGTACAGGCACTACTGGAAGCCGTATTCATAAGAGAAGTCAAATACCCGCTATGGCTAGCCAACATTGTCTTGGTGAAAAAATCAAATGGGAAGTGGCGAATGTGCACCAATTACACCGATCTCAACAAGGCTTGTCCAAAAGATCCATACCCACTCCCAAGTATTGACGCTTTAGTAGATGCTTCCTCCGGATACAAATATCTCTCGTTTATGGACGCATACTCGGGATACAATCAAATCCCCATGTATCCACCAGACCAAGAAAAGACCTCGTTCCTAACACCGAAAGCAAACTACTGCTACATCGTGATGCCTTTCGGTCTTAAGAACGCAGGAGCTACTTATCAAAGGCTATTGAATAAAGTATTCTCAGATCACATCGGAAAAATCATGGAAGTTTATGTGGATGACATGTTGATAAAGACACAAAGCGAAGATACATTATTATTCGACCTGACTCAAGTGTTTTACACTATAAGGAAGCACAACATGTGGCTCAATCCCGCAAAATGCACTTTCGCAGTAGAAGCAGGCAAATTCTTAGGCTTCATGCTCACACAAAGGGGAATTGAAGCAAATCCAGACAAATGTCAAGCCATACTCAACATAAAGAGCCCAACCTGTGTCAAAGAAGTACAACAACTCAATGGGAGGTTGACCGCCCTATCCCGATTCTTAGCAGGAGCTGCGATAAGATCTCTCCCCTTCTATGCTACTTTAAGAAAGGGAAAATAGTTCGAATGGATGACAGAATGTAAACAAGCCTTCCAAGACTTCAAGGAGTTCTTAGGACGGCCACCTATCCTATCTCAACCACAAGAAGGAGAACCGCTCATATTATATCTCGCAGTAGGGAGCCGGGCAATAGCCTCAGCACTAGTCAAAGAAGACGAAAATAGGCAAAAACCCGTCTACTTCATTAGCAAAGCACTACAGGGATCCGAGCTGAACTACCAGAAAATAGAAAAATTTGCCTATACCCTCATCCTAACATCTCGAGGACTCCGCCCGTACTTCTAGGCTCACACCATTAAGGTTCGAACTAACCAACCCATAAAAGGAATATTGCAGAAAATAGATTTGGCAGGCAGAATTCTACAATGGGCAGTCAAGTTGTCAGAGTTTGACCTCCAATATGAAGCTCGGACGGCCATCAAATCACAGTATTTGGCCGACTTTATCACAGAATTCACAGATGCCCTAGAAACCCCCACAGAATGGAATCTTTACATGGACGGTTCTTCAAATAAAACTGGAAGTGGCGCAGGCGTGATAATAGAAAGCGACCAAGGAACCCAAGTTGAGCTCTCCCTCAGGTTCGGGTTCCCGGCCTCAAACAACCAGGCAGAATATGAAGCATTACTAGCCGGTTTGAAGTTGGCTAAAGAGGTCAGAGCTCAAAAACTCAACATTTATAGCGATTCACAAGTGGTCACATCACAAATAACAGGGAGCTACCAAGCCAAAGATCCCACCATGAAAAAATATTTGGATAAAACCAAGGAACAGCTCGGAAAAATCAGGGAGTATAAAATCTGCCACATACCCCGCGAACAAAACGCCCGAGCTGATGCACTCTCAAAACTAGCCAGCACCAAACCAGGGGGCAACAATAGGAGCCTCATCCAGGAAATGTTACAAAACCCGTCAATCTCGGAAGAAGAAAAAGTCCTGACTATAACAAGTCAGGACAGAGGATGGATGACCCCCATAATCAACTACCTCAAAACAGGAATGCTCCCCACAGAAGAAAAGGAGGCAAAGAGGTTAAAAAGGGAGGCACAGTACTACACCATCATAAACAACATCCTGTAGAAAAAAGGAATCTCAACACCTTTACTAAAATGCGTGCCGACCTCCAACACAAGGGAAGTGCTAGAAGAAATACACGGCGGTATTTGTGGCAATCATCTCGGAGCACGAGCTCTCGCCAAAAAAGTACTCCGGGCGGGATTTTATTGGCCAACTCTACAAAAAGAAGCTACAGAATTTGTAAAGACATGTCCACCATGTCAGAAACATGCCAACTTTCACATCGCCCCGCCAGAAGAGCTCATTAGCGTGACCTCGCCTTGGCCATTTGTAAAATGGGGACTCGATCTTCTCGGCCCCTTCCCACAAGGATCAGGACAAGTTAAATTCCTCATAGTAGGGGTAGATTACTTTACAAAGTGGATCGAGGTAGAGCCCCTAGCCAATGCCACCGCTCAGAGAAGCCGGAAATTCTTATATAGAAACATTGTCACAAGGTTTGGGGTTCCATATTCTATAACCACAGACAATGGCACCCAATTCACAGACGCAGGCTTCAGAAAATTAGTAGCCGACTTGAATATAAAGCACCAGTACACCTTTGTCGAACATCCACAAGCCAATGGACAGGCCGAAGCCGCCAACAAAGTCATATTGGCAGGGTTAAAACGAAGACTGCAAGATGCAAAGGGAGCCTGGGCAGAGGAGCTTCCACAGGTTCTATGGGCATATCGAACGACGCCACATTCCACCACAAAGGAATTCCCTTTCCGATTAGCATACGAAATGGAGGCAATAATTCCAGTAGAAATTGAAGAAGGATCGCATAGAGTAGTTCATTATAATGAGGGAGCAAACTTCCAACTTCAGAGGAAAGAACTCGACCTACTACCTGAAATCCAGGAAAGAGCTCGGATTAGAGAAGAAGCTCTAAAACGTCGAATGGCTTCCAGATACAATCAAAGGGTAGTGCCAAGAAGTTTCGCTGAGAACGATCTCATCTTAATCCGAAACGACATTGGAACAACTCGGCCCGGAGAAGAAAAGTTGGTAGCAAACTAATGCCAGGGCATCTAGGCCAGTTTCACTGACCTTTTCTTTACTGTTTTAGGGTAGTTTCATGCATTTTTCTAGTAAACAAGGCAAGTTTTGGGTGAAAATACACTTACTTCATTCAAGCAACTATTGTGAATTTTGTATGATTTCATGAGATTTTTTTTGCCAGAATTACATAATATTTTAATGATGCATGATCTCATGATTTTGGCTAGAGCTTTGATGCACTTTAATTGCTTGATTTCAGGACAAATAAAGCATGGAAGAATCACGTTAGCATTCACGTTAACTTAGTTAAGGTGACTACTAACGTGGGATGGCAATTGGCTTGCAACGTTAATGAGAAAAGTGATCACCAATAAAGCCTGCAAAGCCACTTCATAGCCTACGTTAAGAGCCACGTTAACTAAGTTAACGTGGCTCTTAACGTATAAGGAAAGGAAGACTCCACGTTAATGAGAAACGTGAACTCCAATAACGTTGAGAAACTAGGCAATGCCCCATGTTAAGAGTCACGTTAACTAAGTTAACGTGAACTCTAACGTGGACAAGGATCAACACTGCCAACGTTAGTGACACTCACTTTTGTCACTAACGTTGGATCATTTTCATTGCCTACGTTAACTCTCACGCTAATATTGTTAACGTGAAAGTTAACGTGGAGTGGGGTTCAAAGAACCAACGTTAGTGACACTCACTTTTGTCACTAACGTTGGAAGATAGCTTCATTACTACGTTAAAAGCCACGTTAACTTAGTTAACGTGGGTTCTAACGTAGGGGATTAAGGCAATTAGAGCGTTAGTGACAAAGGTGAGTGTCACTAATGCTCTCGAAGGTGATAGGTGCCCACATTAAGAGCTACGTTAGCTAAGCTAACGTAAGACCTAACGTAGGAGGCAAAAGGCAAGCAACGTTAATGGGAAAAGTGATTCCCATTAACGTTTGCGAAAGGGGCACAAGCGAACGTTAATGGGAAAAGTGAATCCCATTAACGTTGGCCAAGAATTGAGAAGGAACGTTAGAAGTCACGTTAAGACTTCTAACGTTGAGAATAACGTGGGCATATAAAGGTGGAACGTTAGTGGAAAAGGTAAATGCCACTAACGTTCTCGCACCCAGAAATGCCCAAGCCTAATTCATATTTCTCTGCAAGCTGGGCCCACTAAAGATGAGGATTGCTTCAACTCAAGGTCCAAAGCCCACATCCAAGACTTGAAGAACTCACTAGAAGATCATGAAGAGTAGTATATATAGGAATAGTTTTGAACTAGAGAAGAACTTTTGGAATCTTGGAGAACTACTGTTTGCATATTTACTTTTCTGTACCTCTAGCATGGATTATTCTTTTCTGCCATTTTTGATTCCTAGAGCTCTGAACAACTAAACTCCTTTCATTGGGTTAGGGAGCTCTGCTGTAATTTGATGGATCAATATTAGTTTTCATTCTTCTTCTTCTATCTTTTCTCTTGATTTTACTAGAAAGCTTTCAATCTTAATTCAATTGGTTAGTTATCTTGGAAAGGAGACTCTCCATAATTGGATCTCTTCGGAACCTTGGAAGAGGAATGAAGAGATCATGCTAGAATTGCTTTCTCATGCTGGACCAATTTGGGTTGGGATGGATATGTGACTATAATCCCCTCAATACTTGAATTGGGAAATGTATGTGGTATAATCAGTGACCATACTTCATCTCTTCTCATGAGCAATTGACCAAGGAATCGGCTATTGATCAAGATTTGAGAGATTGAATTACTAAGGAATTGGGATTCAATCACTTAAGATTGCCAAGGAGATCAATGAATGCATTGTTTGAGGAAGATATGAGAATGAACTTGATCCGGAGAATTGCAACATCTCCTAAACCCAATGATTCCCCCATTTCTGATCTTACCCATTCTCTTTAATTTCTGCCATTTACTTTTATGAGCATTACCCAATTCCCCATTTAAGATTCTGCACTTTAATTTCTGCTATTTACTTTCTAGTCATTTAAATTTCTGCATCTCAATCTAAATTCTGTTTAGCTCAACTAGCATATTCTTCTAACTAAAGTTGCTTGACCAATCAATCCTTGTGGGATTCGAACTCACTCTATAGTGAGTTTTACTTGACGATAATTCGATATACTTGCCGAAGGAAAATTTGTTGAGAGACAAGTTTCCATGCATCACAAACTGGAAGGGACCCTACCGAGTCATAGAAGTGCTTAGGAAGGGCTACTACCGACTGCCCGAACTCGAGGGACGAGAGCTTCCCAGATCATGGCACGCCTGCAACCTAAGAAGGTACTACAGCTAGAAAAGGCAACGGATCTCATTAGTAGATGTGCTCTTTTTCCTGAAAAATGTTCCGAGAGTTACCTGAAATTGTAGGTCGATCTCGGACGAGATCTTCTGTGCTGGTCGGAACTGATGTGTCCGGCTGGTGAATAGCGGCTAGAGCTGGTGCGTCCGACTTGTTGGACTGAATGTGCTGCTGATCCTTTGTCACCAAAGGGTGGGGGGTACCTGCAGGGGACTCCGATGCTTAAGTTAGCAAAGGGATTAAGCAGGTATTGAGTAGAATCAGAGTTTGAGTTATACCTGGGTGCTCCAGTGTATTTATAATGGTGAGATGTGGCCTTCTGTGGATAAGATAAGTTAGTTATCTTATCTTATCTTTTATCTTTAAGTGAGGTCATCTTATCTTTAAGGGACCGCCCTTCTGGCTGTAGGCTTGGGCCGCTTTAGGATTTGGGACGTGTTCCTCTATTTGGGCCCTTCCTTGGGCTTTCGTAGGGACTTTGACCGAGATCTTTGGGAAGAGGTCGGGTTGTCCTGACCTGAAGAGGTCGGTCGCTTTGTCTGTCGAACATCCCGGGTCGGTCATCTTGACCCAGGGTATGAACAGTGCCTCTGCTTGAGCTCGGTCTTCTTTTTTTAGGTTGAGTCTTTGACTTCGGTCCTTCTTTGGTGAAACCGAACTCAAGCATTTTGTCGATTCCTTTATAATTGCTATTGAATGTAGAACGTTTCCTCTAAAAGATATGCGCTTTTATATCGGCGCTTTTTTGGGAACGTGCGAGGGTTTAATGCTTTCTTTAATTTTGAGCATTAATTGCCTCGTTTTCCTTGGGCTCTTTACTTTGATTTTGAAAAACCCAGAAAACGGTTTCTCTCCTTTTATTTTCTTTGTAACCTCTTCGTAACTTTTCCTGCTTCTCTCTTCACTCTCCATCTTTCACTTGCATTTCTACTTTCTGGCGTTAGTGGCATCGCTCGGCGGTTTCCTAGGCAACTTTCGTTTCTGCCCCTTTTTTCGATGTTTCTTCCATCTCTAGGTTAGTCCCTTTTCATGCTTTCTCTTTGATTGTGGCTTTGTGAAGAGGTTTCGGTTTTGATCCTCTCTTTTTGGCAAAGTTTGGATCTTTCTGTTTTCTTTGAGCCCTTGATTTGTTGAAGTGTGCTTTCTGAGAGTTTCTCTATTTTCTGCATGATCCTTTTAGCCTTTGTTGGGTACCTCTAGGGCTTTGCATGTTTTCATTGTTTCTATTCTTGGTACTGCTTGTCCGTGTCTGTTCCTCGTTTATTTGAAGGTTGCTTTTGTCTGCTCTTTAATAAGGTTGCATCTTTTAATGGTCTCTGCTTGGCGTGCTTTTTGCTAAAAAGTGTTGCTGTTTTGGATTCTTTTTTGAGAAATGCTGGGATGTTGACTTCACACTATTTTTCTGGGAACCTTGCCTTGTTACTACCTCCAAAGGATGCCCCAGGACTTTGGTTTGAGTCTTGGGGTTTTCCTTTTCTTGCTTTTCATTGCCTGAGAAGTATTTAACCGAGTTGTTTTCTCCTTTGTCTGAGATGTTTGTAGTAACCTCATTTTCTTTTCTTACTTGTAGAACTAGTTGGCCTCATGTCTTCTCGCAATAATATTGTAGAGATGTCGTCCAGAGTTCCCGAGGGGATGTCCAATTGGTTGGACTCCCTTGTTTTGTTATGTGTTTCTGTTGTGGATGCTGAGTTTTGCACAGAACTGAGGAAGCGCCATAGGATTACGAGCTTGTTGCCCCTGATTCTGATGAGAGAGTTTGCTTTCTGACTTCTATTGAGGGAGAGCGTCCCTTCTTTTATGCTTACGAATACTTTTTTAGTCAGTTAAACGTTTCTTTTCCTTTTACTGCTTTTGAAACCGACCTATTGTGGTCGTGTAACATTGCTCCATCCCAGCTTCACCCGAATTCCTGGTGTTTTATTAAAATTTTCCAACTTTTCTGTCGTGAACTAGATGTAACACCTTCCCAGACTCTTTTTCTTTACTTGTTTGTTTCCGCCAAGCCTGGCGGTTCTTCAAAAAAGAAAGCTTCTTGGGTTTCTTTCCGGTCCACCCAGGGCCATAAAGTGTTTGCGATGTATGATGAGTCCTTTAAGGACTTCAAGAACTACTTCTTTAAAGTTCGAGCTGTTGAGGGGGCCCGCCCCTTTTTTCTTGATGAAAATGACGAGCTTGCTTTTCTTCTAGAGTGGCAAAAGAATGTAAGAGTGCCACGTTACACATGGGAAATGCTTAGTGAGGTTGAGCGGGCCTTTGTAGTTGTTCTTGAAGATTTGTGGGGAAAGCCTCCCCATCTGGATACGAAGAGATTTGAGTGATCCATCTTTGATTTGGGCTGCTTTGTGTACTGTCTGCTTTATTTTTATACTTGCTTCCGAGCTTTTTCTTCTCCTATGTTGTAACTTGTCTTTTGTGGTTGATTTTGTGTTTTTCAGAGATGTCGAAGAATAATGATTCTATGAAGGCCTTCAAGAAGGCGAAAAAGGCGACTGCTGCTTTAAACATTTCGACCAAGGCGGCCGGAGAGGGATCTTCCCAGGTTCCAGTTAAACCTGCTGTACCTAGTACGCCCGGGCCGAGGAAAGCTATTCCTATTCCTCGGGTTCGTCTGGTCGATCCTCCACAATCTCTGCTGCAGCTCCTAGTGTCCCTCCTAATAAGAAGCAAAAAACATCTGAGCTCTTTAATCTGGATGCCCCAGATTTTTATGCTATCGAGTTTGTTGACTAGCAAATTGCCTCCTATGGTGGGCTTTCCATGGACGACGTTTCTCTTCTTCAGCATCTGGATTTTATCACAAAAGTAGTGTGAAGATGGCTCATATGGGTGCGGCTATTTTCCGAATAGTTCAGGGGATTCCGATTCATGCCACAAAATCCTTCATGGAAGAGGCCAAGTCGGAATTTGATCGAATCACGGGTCTGAAGGAGGAGTTGGAGGTGAAGTTGGCAAAAGTGGAGAATGAGTTGGAGGGTGAGAAGGCCAGTTCTATTGCCTTGGCTGCATCTTTGAAGCTGGCCGAGGACATGGCATTGAAACATAAGGATAGCTATGTCTCGGCTTATAGGGAATTGATGCATCTTCGGGAGGATTTGGAAACCGCTCGGGTTAATTATGGTGAGCTTCAGGGTCACCTTGTAGGTAGCGTAACTGCAGCCTTCGAGAACCTGATGGAGCAGTTCCGAGTTGTTGCTCCTGATGCCGACTTGACTCTCATCAGCCTGGACAATATCGTGAGGGATGGTAAGATTGTCCCTGATGACCAAGATGATGATGAGACTGATCCTCCCCCAGTGCCTTCTCTTAAGGTGTCGACCTCCTCTGTTCCTCCCGTTACATCTGATCCGGATTGCCAGATTCTGAACCGGGATGATGGAACCGTAGATGCTGTGCTCCTCCAGACTCGTCCTCCTTCTCCTTGTCCTGACGCTGCCAAGAAGGCTCTTGATGTTTGCTGATCTCTTTCTGGATGTGTAGTTGGCCCGGCTTGTGGGCTTTATAAACTTTTTAATTGCTGACATTTCCTAGTTGCTTGTTTAGCAACTTTTTATTTTGAAAAACAAAAGGTAGCTTGCTATCCCTTCACGGTAGGTTTTGGTGGCCTTCTAGGGCCTTATAACTTTTGTGGAGTAATAGAGGTAGTCGGATTGCTTTGTTTTATTTGTTTGTAGCTTGGATCCTTTGAGGTTGTGACTTATGGGTCCAACTTGTTTCTTGGTGGATCTTTTGTGCTGGTCCCCCTTTAAGTTATTTCTGTAATCCTCTTTCTTGGACCTTTGTTAGGTCTCTTTCAGGGATTACTTTGATAACTTTTTAGTGGTAGGAGTCCGACTAGGTTATGTCGGTCTCCTTTAAGTTATTTTTTGTAGTCCTCTTTCTTGGATCATTGTCAGATCTCTTTCAGAGACTACTTGTATAACTTTTTAGTGGTAGGAGTCCGACTTGGTTATGTCGGTCTCCTTTAAGTTATTTTTTGTAGCCCTCTTTCTTGGATCTTTGTCAGATCTCTTTCAGGGACTACTTGCATAACTTTTTAGTGGTAGGAGTCCGACTTGGTTATGTCGGTCTCCTTTAAGTTATTTTTTGTAGTCCTCTTTCTTGGATCTTTGTCAGATCTCTTTAAGGGACTACTTGTATAACTTTTTGTTTTGGGCTGACTTTGTTATGTCAGGCCCTTCTAAGTTAAAGTAATTCTCTTTAATAGGGTTGGCCAGACCTCTTTCTAGGGTTTACTTATAACTTGGGTTGACTTGGTCTGACTTGTGGGCGTCGGCCAGCCTTTTAGTTATTATTTTAGCTATCCGTAAGACCTCGTCAGGTTCTTTTTTTGGATTGCTTTCGATAACTTCTTACATTATTCTGTGTTCACCTTTGCCGATTTGTAGAAAGTGGTTGGCATCTTTAAATCGTCCTTTGGGTGAATCGAGTTTTCACCTTTATCGGACGATTTATCTTTATCGTGGTCGTGCAGTGAAATTGTTTTTCACTTTCTGCCGACCTGTCGCTTTATAACCGGACGGTGAATACTTCAGATTAATGCGTCTTGGGTTCTTTGTAGAATATCTAAATAAACTTTATTCAAAGAAAAAATGCAAATATATATATGTGGGAATTTTCTTATCCCTTTAAGTCGGGCATGACCTGGATCTCAATATGGTGCCTCATTAAAAAACCCTTTCAGGAAAAAGAGCACATCCACTAATGAGATCCGTTGCCTTTTCTAGCTGTAGTACCTTCTTAGGTTGTAGGCGTGCCATGATCTGGGAAGCTCTCATCCCTCGAGTTCGGACAGTCGGTAGTAGCCCTTCCCAAGCACTTCTATGACTCAGTAGGGTCCCTTCCAGTTTGCTGCCAGCTTTCCTTCTCCAGGCTGAGTTGTTCCAATGTCGTTTTGGATTAAGAAGAGATCGTTCTCAGCGAAACTTCTTGGCACTACCCTTTGATTATATCTGGAAGCCATTCGACGTTTTAGAGCTTCTTCTCTAATCAAAGCTCTTTCCTAGATTTCAGGTAGTAGGTTGAGTTCTTCCTATTGAAGTTGGATGTTTGCAAACTCATTATAAAAGACTACTCTATGCGATCCTTCTTCAATTTCTACTGGAATCATTGCCTCCATTTCGTATGCTAATCAGAAAGGGGATTCCTTTGTGGTGGAATGTGGCGTCGTTCGATATGCCCATAGAACCTGTGGAAGCTCCTCTGCCCAAGCTCCCTTTGCATCTTGCAGTCTTCGTTTTAACCCTGCCAATATGACTTTGTTGGCGGCTTCGGCCTGTCCATTGGCTTGTGGATGTTCGACAGAGATGTACTGGTGCTTTATATTCAAGTCGGCTACTAATTTTCTGAAGCCTGCGTCTATGAATTGGGTGCCATTGTCTGTGGTTATAGAATATGGAACCCCAAACCTTGTGACAATGTTTCTATATAAGAATTTTCGGCTTCTCTGAGCGGTGGCATTGGCTAGAGGCTCTGCCTCGATCCACTTTGTAAAGTAAGCTACCTCTACTATGAGGAATTTAACTTGTCCTGATCCCTGTGGGAAGGGGCCGAGAAGATCGAGTCCCCATTTTGCAAATGGCCAAGGCGAGGTCACGCTAATGAGCTCGTCTGGCGGGGCGATGTGAAAGTTGGCATGTTTCTGACATGGTGAACATGTCTTTACAAATTCTGTAGCTTCTTTCTATAGAGTTGGCCAATAAAATCTTGCCCGGAGTACTTTTTTGGCGAGAGCTCGTGCTGCGAGATGATTGTCACAAATACCGCCGTGTATTTCTTCTAGCACTTCCCTTGTGTTGGAGGTCGGCACGCATTTTAGTAAAGGTGTTGAGATTCCTCTTTTCTACAGGATGTTGTTTATAATGGTGTAGTACTGTGCCTCCCTTTTTAACCTATTTGCCTCCTTTTCTTTTGTGGGGAGCGTTCCTGTTTTGAGGTAGTTGATTATGGGGGTCATCCATCCTTGGTCCTGACTTGTTATAGTCAGGACTTTTTCTTCTTTCGAGATTGACGGGTTTTGTATCATTTCCTGGATGAGGCTCCTATTGTTGCCCCCTGGTTTGGTGCTGGCTAGTTTTGAGAGTGCATCAGCTCGGGCGTTTTGTTCGCGGGGTATGTGGCAGATTTTATACTCCCCGATTTGTCCGAGCTGTTCCTTGGTTTTATCCAAATATTTTTTCATGGTGGGATCTTTGGCTTGGTAGCTCCTTGTTATTTGTGATGTGACCACTTGTGAATCACTGTAAATGTTGAGTGTTTAAGCTCTGACCTCTTTAGCCAGCTTCAAACCGGCTAGTAATGCTTCATATTCTGCCTGGTTGTTTGAGGCCGGGAACCCGAACTTGAGGGAGAGCTCAACTTAGGTTCCTTGGTCGCTTTCTATTATCACGCCTGCGCCACTTCCAGTTTTATTTGAAAAACCGTCTACGTAAAGATTCCATTCTGTGGGGGTTTCTAGGGCATCTGTGAAATATACGATAAAGTTGGCTAAATATTGTGATTTGATGGCCATCCAAGCTTTATATTGGAGGTCAAACTCTGACAACTCGACTGCCCATTGTAGAATTCTGCCTGCCAGATCTGTTTTCTGCAATATTCCTTTTATGGGTTGGTTAGTTCAAACCTTAATGGTGTGAGCCTGGAAGTACGGGCGGAGTCGTCGAGATGTTAGGATAAGGGTATAGGCAAATTTTTCTATTTTCTGGTAGTTCAGCTCGGATCCCTGTAGTGCTTTGCTAATGAAGTAGACGGGTTTTTGCCCATTTTCGTCTTCTCTGACTAGTGCTGAGGCTATTGCCCGGCTCCCTACTGCGAGATATAATATGAGCAGATCTCTTTCTTGTGGTCGAGATAGGATAAGTGGCCGTACTAAGAACTCCTTGAAGTCTTGGAAGGCTTGTTCACATTCTGTCGTCCATTCGAACTGTTTTCCCTTTCTTAAAGAAGCATAGAAGGGGAGAGATCTTGTCGCAGCTCCTGCTAAGAATCGGGATAGGGCGGCCAACCTCCCATTGAGTTGTTGTACTTCTTTGACACAGGTTGGGCTCTTCATGTTGAGTATGGCTTGACATTTGTCTGGATTTGCTTCAATTCCCCTTTGTGTGAGCATGAAGCCTAAGAAATTGCCTGCTTCTACTGCGAAGGTGCATTTTGCGGGATTGAGCCGCACGATGTGATTTGAGAAGACTTTATTCATTAGCCTTTGATAAGTAGCTCCTGCGTTCTTGAGACTGAAAGGCATCACGATGTAGCAGTAGTTTGCTTTCGGTGTTAGGAACGAGGTCTTTTCTTGGTCTGGTGGATACATGGGGATTTGATTGTATCCCGATTATGCGTCCATAAACGAGAGATATTTGTATCTGGAGGAAGCATCTACTAAAGCGTCAATACTTGGGAGTGGGTATGGATCTTTTGGACAAGCCTTGTTGAGATCGGTGTAATCGGTGCATATTCGCCACTTCCCATTTGAATTTTTCACCAAGACAACGTTGGCTAGCCATAGCGGGTATTTGACTTCTCTTATGAATCCGGCTTCCAGTAGTGCCTGTACTTGCTCGTCCACAGCTTGGGATCGCTCTGGCCCAAGTTTTCTTCGTCTCTGTTGCACCGGTCGAGATCCTGGAAAACTGCCAACTTATGACACATTAGCTTAGGGTCTATGCCTGGCATGTCTGCAGCTTTCCATGCGAAGATATCGACGTTATCTCGCAAGAATTGTATTAGTAATTCTTTTAAATCTCCTTTTAGGATTATGCCGATATTGGTTGTTTTTTCTGAGGTATCCCCAATCTGAATCTTTTCTATCTCACCTTCTGGCTAGGGAGGAAGTTCTTCTCGTCAGTGAACTCCGCCCAGCTCGATTGTGTGGAACTCTTCCCCTTTGCCTCTGAGGTTTAGGCTTTCATTATAACAGCGACGTGCCGTCTTCTGGTCTGCTTTTATCGTGGCTATCCCTTTTGGGCTTGGGAACTTCATACATAGGTGTGGGGTCGAGACTATTGCGCCGAGTTGATTGAGTGTTGTCCGTCTTATGAGAGCGTTGTAAGCTGAACTTACATCGACTACGATGTAGTCTATTTTGAGGGTCCTGGATTGGTCCCCTTTTCCGAAGGTTGTATGTAGTGGTATGTATCTGAGTGGTCGAGCCGGGGTATCTCCTAGCCCAAACAGGCTGTTTGGATATGCTTTAAGTTCTTTTTCTTCCAAGCCGAGTTTATCAAAGGCTATTTTGAATAAGATGTCGGCATTATCAAAGGCTGTTTTGAATAAGATGTCGGCAGAGCTCCCTTGGTCTATTAAGGTGCGGTGTAGGTTGGCGTTTGCCAATATGATGGTGATAACTATGGGATCATCGTGTTCTGTGATGATGCCGGATGCGTCCTCTTTAGTGAATGTTATTGCCGGAATGTTGAGTGCTTTCTCCTCTTCTTGGACATGATATACTTCTTTGAGATATCTTTTGTGAGAGGATTTGGAGATCCCACCTGTTGTGAATCCGCCGTGTATCATGTGAACATGTCTTTCTGGTGTCCGAGGTGATTGTTCTGTTCGTTCGGTATCTTCATCCCTTCGTCTCTTTCTTTGATCATCTCGGGTGGCCAGGAATCGATCTAGTTTTCCTTCTCTTACCAATTTTTCTACGATATTTTTTAAGTTGAAGCATTCGTTTGTGGAGTGTCCTCGGACTTGATGGTATTCACAATATTCCTTTCGGTTTCCTCCTCCCCTTTTGCCTTTGAGCGGCCGTGCTGGGGGGATTTTTTCTGTATGGCAGACTTCTTTGTATATCTCGACCAGGGATGCCCTGAGAGGGGTGTAGTTATGGTATTTTTTGATTTTCTCCCCTTGTCGATCTTCTTTTCTTTTGGGTTACTTGTCTTTGTCTTGGTAGGAGGCCCCCGATTTTTAGGTTTCTCCTAACCGAGCGTTTTCCTCCATGTTGATATACTTTTCTGCCCGCTCCTGCACTTCGTCTAAGGAGGTCGGGTACTTTTTTGATATAGATTAGCTAAAAGGTCCCTCTCGTAGGCCATTAATGAGTCCCATGATGGCGGCCTCCGTTGGTAAGCTTTGTATGTCCATGCATGTTTTGTTGAATCTCTCCATGTAGTTGCGGAGGCTCTCCCGATCTCCTTGTTTGATCCCTAGTAAACTGGGGGCGTGCTTGGCTTTATCTTTCTGAATGGAGAATCTGGCTAGGAATTTTTTAGCTAACTCATCAAAGCTTGAGATGGACTTCGGGGGTAGGTTGTCGAACCATCGGATCGCTGTCTTTGTGAGAGTTGTTGGAAAAGCCTTACAGCGAACAGCATCTGGGGCGTCAGTGAGGTACATTCTACTTCTGAAGTTGCTGAGGTGATGGTTGGGATCCGTGGTGCCATCATACAGGGTTATATCCGGGAGTTTGAAGTCTTTTGGAATTTTGGTTTTCATGATTTCCCTGGTGAACGGGTCTTAGTCTTTGCGTGAATTTTCCTCGAAATTAGTCCGAGGGGCTTTTGATTTGAGATCGGCTTTCAATTGCTATAGTTTTTCTTCCAACTCTCGATGTCGCCGCGCCTCTCTTTGGAGATCTCTTCCAATTTCCCGTTGTTGTTGGGTTTCTTTTTCCAGTTGTTTTAAGCGATCCAGGAGCGCTTCTATTGCCCCTGAATTTGGTGAGTCTGTGTCTTTGTTGGTTTTCAGAGTGTTTTGTAGCGTGACATCCGCGTTTTTGTGCAGTGTCCGATCCTCCAAACCTGAATCGTGGCCGTTGTCATGGTCGTCCGCCATGGTGATAGGATGACTTCCAGGTTCCTCGGCAACGGCGCCAATGTTCCGAGGGTTACCTGAAATTGTAGGTCGATCTCGGACGAGATCTTCTATGCTGGTCCGAACTGATGTGTCCCGCTGGTGCGTCCGACTTGTTGGACTGAATGTGCTACTGATCCCTTGTCACCGAAGGGTGGGGGGTACCTGCAGGGGACTCCGATGCTTAAGTTAGCAAAGGGATTAAGCAGGTATTGAGTAGAATCAGAGTATGAGTTATACCTGGGTGCTCCAGTGTATTTATAATGGTGAGATATGGCCTTCTGTGGATAAGATAAGTTAGTTATCTTATCTTATCTTTTATCTTTAAGTGAGGTCATCTTATCTTTAAGGGAACTGCCCTTCTCGCTGTAGGCTTGGGCCGCTTTAGGAATTGGGACGTGTTCCTCTCTTTGGGCCCTTCCTTAGGCTTTCGTAGGGACTTTGACCGAGATCTTTGGGAAGAGGTCGGGTTGTCCTGACCTGAAGAGGTCGGTCGCTTTGTCTGTCGAACATCCCGGGTCGGTCATCTTGACCCAGGGTATGAACAAAAAGGTTTTTTAATAAGACACCATGTTGAGATCCAGGTCATGCCCGACTTAAAGGGATAGGAAAATTCCCACATATATATATTTGCATTTTTTCTTTGAATAAAGTTTATTTAGATATTCTACAAAGAACCCAAGACACATTAAGCTGAAGTATTCACCGTCCGGTTATAAAGCGACAGGTCAGCAGAAAGTGAAAAACAATTTCACTGCACGACCACGATAAAGATAAATCGTCCGATAAAGGTGAAAACGTGATTCAACCAAAGGACGATCTAAAGATGCCAACCACTTCCTACAAATCGACAAAGGTGAACACAGAATAATGTAAGAAGTTATCGAAAGCAATCCAAAAAAAGAACATGACGAGGTCTTACGGATAGCTAAAATAATAACTTAAAGGCTAGCCGACGCTCACAAGTCGGACCAAGTCAACCCAAGTTGGAAAATTTTAATAAAACCCCAGGAATTCGGGTGAAGCTGGGATGGAGCAATGTTACACGATCACAACAGGTCGGTTTCAAAAGCAGTAAAAGGAAAAGAAACGTTCAACTGACTAAAAAAGAATTCGTAAGCATAAAAGAAGGGACGCTCTCCCTCGATAGAAGTCGGAAAGCAAACTCTCTCGTCAGAATCAGGGGCAACAAGCTCGTAATCCTCCTCACGGGCATTGTTACCACAAATCCTATGGCGCTTCCTCAGTTCTGTGCAAAACTCAGCATCCACAACAGAAACACACAACAAAACAAGGGAGTTCAACCAATCGGACATCCCCTCGGAAACTCTGGACAACATCTCTAAAATATTATTGCGAGAAGACATGAGGTCAACTAGTCCTACATGTAAGAAAAGAAAATGAGGTTACTACAAACATCACGGACAAATGAGAAAACAACTCGGTTAAATACTTCTCAGGCAATGAAAAGCAAGAAAAGGAAAACCCCATGACTCAAATCAAAGTCCTGGGGCATCCTTTGGAGGCAGTAACAAGGCAAGGTTCCCAGAAAAATAGTGTGAAGTCAACATCCCAGCATTTCTCAAAAAAGAATCCAAAACAGCAACACTTTTCAGCAAAAAGCACGCCAAGCAGAGACCATTAAAAGATGCAACCTTATTAAAGAGCAGACAAAAGCAACCTTCAAATAAACGAGGAATAGACACGGACAAGCAGTACCAAGAATAGAAACAACGAAAATATGCAAAGCCCTAGAGGTACCCAACAAAGGCGAAAAGGATCATGCAGAAAATAGAGAAACTCTCAGAAAGCACACTTCAACAAATCTAGGGCTCAAAGAAAACAGAAAGATCCAAACTTTGCCAAAAAGAGAGGATCAAAACCAAAACCTCTTCACAAAACCACAATTAAAGAGAAAGCATGAAAATGGACTAACCTGGAGACGGAAGAAACTTCGAAAAAAGGGGCAGAAACGAAAGTTGCCTAGGAAACCACCGAGCGACGCCACTAACGCCAGAAAGTAGAAACGCAAGTGAAAGATGGAGAGTGAAGAGAGAAGCGGAAAAAGTTACAAAGAGGTTACAAAGAAAATAAAAGGAGAGAAACCATTTTCTGGGTTTTTCAAAATCAAAGTAAAGAGCCGAGGAAAACGGGGCAATTAATGCTCAAAATTAAAGAAAGCATTAAACCCTCGCACGTTCCCAAAAAAGCGCCGATATAAAAGCGCGCGTCTTTTAGAGGAAACGTTCTACATTCAAAAGCAACTACAAAGAAATCGAAAAAATGCTTGAGTTCAGTTTCACCAAAGAAGGACCGAAGTCAAAGACTCGACCTCAAAAAAGAAGACCGAGCTCAAGCAGGGGCACTGTTCATACCTTGGGTCAAGATGACCAACCCGGGATGTTCGACAGACAAAGCGACCGACCTCTTCAGGTCAGGACAACCTGACCTCTTCCCAAAGATCTCGGTCAAAGTCCCTACGAAAGCCCAAGGAAGGGCCCAAATAGAGGAACACGTCCCAAATCCTAAAGCGGCCCAAGCCTACAGCGAGAAGGGTTGGTATGGTTTTTGGTTGTGTTTTACAAGAATTTGTGGAAATTGTGATTTTGGATAAAAGTTAGTTTTTGGTAAATTTTGTCTGATCATAACTTTTGCCTCGATTTTTAAAATTGGTCAAAATTTATTTAGAATTAAAGTTCATTGAAAACCCATTAAATCGATGTAAAGTTTGCAAAATTTGAAATTTTGTAGAGGAAGTTATGATCATTCAAAGTTGGTGCTAAAAATCTGAAATTCTGCAAAGTTGCAGAATTTTGTGATTTCTGATATGTGCGAATGCACACCTCTGTAAAAGTTTCAACCTGTGTGCACGCACAGACCTGTTGATGAGCGAATAATTTATACGCATTTTGGCATTGTTTTTAGTATGTTTTTAGTATGTTTTAGTTAGTTTTTATTATATTTTTATTAGTTTTTAGTTAAAATTCACTTTTCTGGACTTTACTATGAGTTTGTGTGTTTTTCTGTGATTTCAGGTATTTTCTGGTTGAAATTGAGGGACCTGAGCAAAAATCTGATTCAGATGCTAAAAAGGACTGTAGATGCTATTGGATTTTGACCTCCCTGCACTCGAAGTAGATTTTCTAGAGCTACAGAAGCCCAATTGGGGCGCTCTCAATTGCGTTGGAAAGTAGACATTCTGGGCTTTTCAGCAATATATAATAGTCCATACTTTGCCCGATATTTGATGGCCCAAACCGGCGTTCCAAATCAGCTCAAGACTGCCCGGCGTTAAACGCCGGAACTGGCACAAGAATGGGAGTTAAACGCCCAAACTGGCACAAAAACTGGCGTTTAACTCCAAGAAAAGTCTCTACACATGAAAGCTTCAATTCTCAGCCCAAGCACACACCAAGTGGGCCCGGAAGTAGATTTTTATGTCATTTACTCATTTTTGTAAACCCTAAGCTACTAGTTCTCTATAAATAGGACCTTTTGCTATTGTATTTACATCTTTTGTTCACTTTAGATCTTTAGATCATCTTTGGATGTCTAGTTCTTAGATTATGGGGGCTTGCCTCTAGGCCATGCCTAGACCTTGTTCTTATGTATTTTCAACGGTGGAGTTTCTACACACCATAGATTAAGGTGTGGAGCTCTGCTGTACCTCGAGTATTAATGCAATTACTATTGTTCTTCTATTCAATTCAGCTTATTCTTGTTCTAAGATATTCATTCGCACCCAACAACATGATGAATGTGATGATTATGTGACGCTCATCATCATTCTCACTTATGAACGCGTAACCACTTCCGTTCTACAAGCAAACAAGGCTTGAATGTTTATCTCTTGGATTTCTTAATCGGAATCTTCGTGGTATAAGCTAGAATTGATGGCGGCATTCAAGAGAATCTGGAAGGTCTAAACCTTGTTTGTGGTATTCTGAGTAGGATTCAAGGATTGAATGACTGTGACGAGCTTCAAACTCCTGAAGGCTGGGCGTTTGTGATAGACACAAAAGAATCACTGGATTCTATTCCAACCTGATTGAGAACCGACAGATGATTAGCTGTGCTGTGACAGAGCACGTTGAATATTTTCACTGAGAGGACGGGACTGTAGCCATTGACAATGGTGATGCCCAACATACAGCTTGCCATGGAAAGGAAACTTGGACGACCCAGTGCACTTGCTGGTTAGTTGTGTGAAGTTGTGATAAAGAGTTGAGATTGCAATTGAGCGTACCATGTTGATGGCACCATTGATGATCACAATTTCGTGCACCAAGTTTTTGGCGCCGTTGCCGGGGATTGTTTGAGTTTGGACAACTGACGATTCATCTTGTTGCTTAGATTAGGTATTTTTCAGAATTTTTAAGAATGAATTCTAGAGTTTCAAGGTGATGTTCTTATCATCACCAAAGCTGATTGATTCTCATTAATTTAGCTCTTGAATGCAATGTCATGCTGAAGCTTGGCTGGCCATGTCTAATTTCTTTAGACTAAAGCTTTAGACTAACTGTTCCGAGGGTTACCTGAAACTGTAGGTCGATCTCGGATGAGATCTGCTGTGTTGGTCGGAGCCGACGTGTCCGGCAGGTGTACGGCGGCCGGAGCTGGTGTGTCCGACTTGTTGGACTTGGTGGTGGTGCTGATCCTTCGTCCCCGGAGGTTGGAGGGTACCTGCAAGGGACTCCGATGCTTAAGTTAGCAAGGGTATTAAGCAGGTATTGAGTAGAATCAGAGTATGAGTTATACCTGGGTGCTCTAGTGTATTTATAATGGTGAGTTGTGGCCTCCTGTGGATAAGATAAGTTAGTTATCTTATCTTTATCTTTATCTTATCTTTAAGTGAGGTCATCTTATCTTCAAGGGAACCGCCTTTATCTTTCTGGGCTTTGGCTGCCTTTAGATTGGGCTGTGTTCCTTCATTTTGGGCCTGCTTTGGGCTCCTTTGGCAATTTGGCCGAGCTCTTTGAGAAGAGGTCGGGCATTTTGCCGAGCTCTTTGAGAAGAGGTCGGATAGTCTGACCTGAAGAAGTCGGTCGGCTTGTCGCTAAACATCCTGGGTCGGACAACTTGACCCAGGGTATGAACAGTGCCCCTGCTTGAGTTCGATCTTTCCATGAGATCATGCTTTTTAGAGCTTCGATCTCTTTGGAAGTCGTGCTCAAGCATCTGTCTGGTTTGTTTCTTCATTGCTTTGCAATCTTTGTAGATTTTCTAGAGGTTTGGTACTTCACAGTCCAACCTTTTTTGAGTGGTAGTGTGGGTTTTCTACCATTGCTTTCTGGATCACGCCTTGCTTTTAAGTTCGTGTTGACAACCCTCTGCTTTGGCGAAGCTATCCTTGCGGCTTGATATCCGGGCTTTTAGTGACTTGTCCAATGACTTTTTAGTGTTCTTTATGTAGAACCTTTTTTAGTCTCGGATGACGTTCGTAGCCCTGTTTGAGATTGTGCCTTCTTTGAGTGGAGTTGTATCCCTTTTGGCTGAGCATTTTTTAGCCTTAGGTTGTTTTCGAACCTTTATGGCTTTGTTCTTTTTTGAGATCATACTTGCACCTCTTCTTTAGCTGACGTCAACCTGTATGACTTTGCTCCTGCTTGAGTTCAGACTTTTCCGTGAGACCGTGCTTTCAGAGTTTCGATCTCTTCGGGGAAGTCGTGCTCAAGCATCCTGACTTTGGTCGATCTTTTGAATAGTTTCTCCTTGTGCGAGTCTGATATTGCCCATTTTACTTTGTTGAGGGGACTTTTTCAGCCTTCTTCCGACTTATTTGTCTTCGCTGTTCGGGCTTTTTAGTCATAATCCAACAACTTTTTAAGTAGTGTTCCGATGGGGAACCTTTTTATAGTTTGTTTTGGATGACTTTCTAGCTCCGTCTTTGATTTGTGCTTTTGCCTTTTAAGAAGTGTCTTTTTCCAAGACTTCGTATTTTTTAGCAAAGCATTTCTGGCCTTCCTATGGTCGTTGCGAGATGTTTTTGTCCTTTTTTGTGGATCTTTGTAGAGTGTTGGTACTTTATTGTCCGACCTCTTTTGATCACTTCTGGTTTCATCCACTTTCTGCTTGGTCGAGGTGGTCCTTGGGGCTAATTTGTCCAACGACTTTTTAGTGTTTTTGTAGAACACTTTTTAGTCATTCTGAACAGTTTTTGATAGCCTTGTCGTAGAGCTGTGGCTTTTGGGCAGAGCTATGTCCGTTTTAGCGCACGTTTTTCATTGGTCCGACTTCTTCTTGTCGGTCCAAGCTGTAGCTTTCGTTAGTCCGACTTCTTCTTGTCGGTCCAAGCTGTTGCTTTTGTTGGTCCGACTTCTTCTTGTCAGTCCAAGTTGTTATAACCCTCTTTTTTGGACCTCATTCGGGTCTCTTTCAGGGGTTACTTTTGTAGCTTTATAGTTTGGGCCGACTTCGTCATGTCAGACCCTGTCGAGTTGCTTGGTAATCCTCTTTCTTGGACCTTGTTCAAGTCTCTTTTAGGGATTACTTTTGTAACTTTTTGTAGGAGTCCGACTTCATCATGTCGGTCTCTTCTGAGTTATGTCTGTAATCCTCTTTCTTAGACCTTTGTCAGGTCTCTTTCAGGGATTACTTTGATAACTTTTTAGTGGTAGGAGTCCGACTTGGTTATGTCGGTCTCCTTTAAGTTATGTTTTTGTAGTCCTCTTTCTTGGATCTTTGTCAGATCTCTTTCAGGGACTACTTGTATAACTTTTTGTTTTGGGCTGACTTTGTTATGTCAGGCCCTTCTAAGTTAAAGTAATCCTCTTTAATAGGGTTGGCCATACCTCTTTTCAGGGTTTACTTATAACTTGGGTTGACTTGGTTCGACTTCTTAACGTTCGACCAGTCCTTAAGTTATTATTTTAGCGATCCGTAAGACCTCGTCAAGTTCTTTTTTAGATCACTTTCGATAACTTCTTACATTATTCTGTGTTCATCTTTGCCAATTTGTAGAAAGTGGTTGTCATCTCTAGATCATCCTTTGGGTGAATCGTGTTTTCACCTTTATCGAACGGTTGTCTTTATCGTGATCGTGCAGTGAAATTGTTTTTCACTTTCTGCCGATCTGTTGCTTTATAATCGGGTGATGAACTCTGCTTTCACTTTTTTGCCGACCTTGTTGAAATCGGGTGATGAATTCTGGTTTCATCTTTGCCGACTTTTATCATGATCGGGCGGTGAATTTGGTTTTCACCCCTCCGACCTTGTCGTGATCCGGCAGTGAAATTTGCGTTTCAGATTAATGCGTCTTGGTATAGTAGTGAATTTTGTTTTCACTTTGTCGAAATCAAATGATGAATTCAGTTTTCATCGTGGTTGGGCGATGAAGTTGGTTTTCACCTTGCCGACTTGTCGCTTTGTAATCGGACGACGAGTTTGGTTTTCATCTTGCCGACTTTGTCGTAATCGGGCGTCTTGGTAGGAAACTTTTTAGGGAATCTGCAATCTTTTAAACAATAATATAAAGATAAGAGTGTGTACATGTTAGTACTTACCTTTCTAGGTTGGGCAATCTTTTTGGATCTCAGCCTGGTGCCCTTTTTAGATTGCAGGCATGCCATGACCTTGGTAGCTCTTGCCCTTTGAGTTCGGACAGTCTGTAGCAACCTTTTCCCAGTTCTTCTAAACAACTTGGTATGGTCCTTTCCAGTTGGCTGCTAGCTTTCCTTCTCCAGGTCGAGTTGTTCCAATATCATTTTGGATTAGGATGAGGTTGTTGTTGGTAAAGCTTCGCTGTACTACCTTCTGATTGTATCTTGAGGCCATTCGACGTTTTAACGCCCCTTCCTTGATCGGAGCTCTCTCTCGTCTCAGACTCTTGGAAGTAGATCAAGTTCTTTCCTTTGGATTTGGGAGTTGACCTCTTCATTGTAGAAGATCATTCTGGGGGATCCTTCTTTGATCTCTACTGGGATCATTGCCTCCATTCCATAAATCAATCGGAAGGGTGATTCCCCCGTGGTGAAGTGTGGAGTTGTCCGATATTCCCATAGGACTTGTGAGAGCTCTTCAGCCCAAGCTCTCCGTTTTAACCTAGCTAATATGACTTTGTTGGCAGCCTCTGCTTGTCCATTGGCTTGTGGGTGTTCTACGGATGTGAATTGGTGCTTGTAATAATGTTTCTGTACAAGAATTTCTGACTTCTTTGAGCAGTGGCACTAGCTAGGGGCTCTGCCTCAATCCATTTTATGAACACCCCTACAATGAGGAACTTGACTAGTCCTAATCCTTGGGGAAATAGTCCGAGGAGGTCGAGTCCCCTCTTTGCAAACGGCCAAGGTGATGTTACACTGATGAGCTCCTCTGGTGGGGCAATGTGGAAGTTGGCATGCTTTTTGATGTAAAGCTTTGACTTTGTATTTGGGTTTTTGCTCCGTTTGTTGCCTCCAAAAGGTGCCCCTGGACCTTCGTGTGAGTCCTGGGGTTTCCCTTTTACTGTTGTATCTGCCACCTGATATTTTGCTGTTATTGTTCGAGTTGTTGCCCGAGTTGTTTGGTAGTAACCCCATAGTTGACCTATGTCTTTGAGATGTATACTAAGATCCCGGACGACATGTCTAATTGGCTGGATTCCATAGTTTTTTAATGCGTGTTACTGTGGCTGACCCTGAGTACATCCCTGAGATTGACTTGTTGTGGTCTGTGATGTAGCCTGGATGAGGCTTCTGTTATTGCCCCATAGTTTGGTGTTGGCTAGTTTTGTAAATGCATCAGCTCAGGCGTTCTGCTCCCGAGGTATGTGTCGGACCTCATATCCCCGAATTGTCCGAGCTGTTGGTGCTGGCTGGTTTTGAAAGTGCATTAGCTCAGGCATTCTATGTTTCTATGTGTCGGACTTCATTTTCCCTGATTTGTCCAAGCTATTTTCTGTTTTTGTCCAAGGTCCCCCGAATTGTCCAAGATGTTTTCTGGTTTTGTCCAAGGTCCCCCGAATTATTCGAGCTGTCCTCTGTAGGATTCTTCCAGCTAAGTTTGTTTTCTGTAGGATGTTTTTTTATGGGCTGGTTGGTCCGAACTCTGATAGTGTGAGCTTGAAAGTATGGGTGGAGTCATCGAGAGGTGAGTATGAGGGTGTAGGCAAACTTTTTCTATTTGTTGATGGTTTAGTTCGGTCCTTTGTAGAGCTTTGCTAATGAAGTAGACGGGTTGTTGCCCACTTTCATCTTGACTAGTGCTGAGGCTATTGCCTGACTTCCCACTACGAGGTGTAATGAGTGCTTCACTTTCCCGTGGTCTGGAAAGAATGGGTGATTGCCCCAAGAATTTTGAAATCTCGGAAGACTTGTTCATACTCCGTTGTCCTTTTCAACTCGTCCGACCTTTTTGGTGTGAGGTGGACGTTCAACTCGTTCGACCTCTTTGGTGTGAGGTAGATGTTTAACTCGTCCGACCTCTTTGGTGTGAGGTGGACTTTCAATTCGCCCGATATCTTCGGTTTGAGGTGGACCTTCAACTTGTCCGACCTCTTTGGTGTGAGGTGGACCCTAAATTCATGTCCGACCTCTTTGGTGTGAGGTGGACCTTCAACTTGTCTGACCTCTTTGGTGTGAGGTCGAGCTTCGACTTGTCCGACCTCTTTGGTGTGAGGTTGACCTTCGATTTGTCCGACCTCTTTGGTGTGAGGTGGACCTTCAACGCGTCCGACCTCTTTGGTTTTGGATTTGGCGAGGTGGTGGGATCTTCTCAATATTGCATATTTCTCGGTAGACATCCACAAGAGACACCCAAAGGGGTGTAATTGTGGTATTTTCTAGGCTTCTCTCCATGTTGATCTTCTTTTTTCTTGGACTCTTTATCCTTATCCCGAGAGGAGTAGGAATGTTTGGTTTTTGAGATCTCTCCTAGTCGAGAGTTTTCCTCCATGTTGATGTACTTCTCTGTTCGTTCTTGTACCTCATTTAGAGATGTTTGGGTGCTTCTTGGATATTGAGTGGCTAAAAGGTCCTTCTCGTAGACCATTGATGAGACCCCTAATAGCTGCTTCTGTTGGCAGACTTTGTATGTCCAGACATGTTTTGTTGAATCTTTCCATGTAGTTGCGAAGGCGCTATCGATCTCCTTGCTTGATCCCTAATAGGCTTGATGCGTGTTTGGCTTTGTCCTTCTGGATGGAGAATAACGGATTGCATCTGAGGCCTCCGTGAGATACATCCTGCTTCTGAAATTGCTAAGATGATAGCTTGGATCTGATGTGCCGTCGTACGGAGTCATGTTGGGAGCTTTGAAGTCCCTTGGGACCTTTAGCTTTCATGATCTCTTTGGTGAATGGGTCTTGATCTTTGTGGGGGCTATCTTCGTGACTGGATCGAGCCGTCTCGGTTTTGAGATCAGCTTCGAGTTTTAAAAGCTTATCTTTTAACTCTCGGCGTCGCCTAATTTCCCTTCGGAGGTCCTTCTTGGCTTCCCGTTGATGCTCGTCTTCTTTTTCGAGTTGTTGGAGGCGGTTTTGTTGAGCTTGTAGTGCTTCCATGATTTCTGTGTTTGCAGGTGGTGCACGAATTTGTGATTCACACAACTGACCAGCAAGTGCACTGGGTCGTCCAAGTAATACCTTACGTGAGTAAGGGTCGATCCCACGGAGATTATTGGTTTGAAGCAATCAATGTTTATTTTATTTGTCTTAGTCAGGATATCAATAGGATTCTTTAGCCTCGTATTTTAATAAGGAAAAGGGCATAAAATTAATAATTATTACTTTAATAAGGAAGAATAAAAGCGTTACTTGTTGTGCAGTAATAGGGAATATGTTGGAGTTTTGGAGATGCTTTGTCCTTTGACTTCAACTCTTCCTTGAAATCCTTCAATACACGCAAGGCTCCTTCCATGGCAAGCTCTATGTAGGGTGTCACCGTTGTCAGTGGCTACTTCCCATCCTCTCAGTGAAAACGTTCCTATGCTCTGTCACAGCACGGCTAATCATCTGTCGGTTCTCAATCAGGTTGGAATAGAATCCATTGATTCTTTTGCGTCTGTCACTAACGCCCAGCCTTCAGGAGTTTGAAGCACGTCACAGCCATTCAATCCCAGAATCCTACTCGGAATACCACAGACAAGGTTTAGACTTTCCGGATTCTCATGAATGCCGCCATCAATCCGGCTTATACCACGAAGATTCTGATTAAGGAATCTAAGAGATATTCATTCAGTCTGATGTAGAACGGAGGTGGTTGTCAGGCACACATTCAT
>NC_029777.3:33020982-33022783 GCF_000817695.3 Arachis duranensis
ACTGCTCTTTTAACAGTAACTTCAGAACGGTTGCTGGTGGGCAATATGGAACACCCAATGAAATCTAGCCAGCCTCTGGCTGCTGGTTTGAGATCTTCTCTTTTGAGTTGATTTGGGATGCCAGTCGTGCTGGTGGTCCACCTGGCTTCGGGGATGCATATATCCTCTAGAATCTTGTCCAGACCTTTATTTACCCTCATCATTCTCCTATTAAAGGAGTCTGGGTCATCTTTCAGTTGAGGGAGCTTAAAGATCTCCCTGATTTTGTCAGGATGGGTATGAACAATCTTTCCTCTGACTAAGGTCCGATGGTCATAGAGGGCAGCTCCAATTATTCTTTGCCTGTCTGTCTGCCATAGATTAGCATAGAACTCCTGAACCATGTTCCTTCCCACTTTCGTTTCAGGATTAGCTAGGATTTCCCAGTTCCTGTTTCGAATTTGTTCTTGGATCTCTGGATATTCATCTTCCTTCAGATCAAACTTGACTTCTGGGATCACTGATCTGTGGCTCATTATTTTGTAGTAATGGTCTGAATGTTCTTTAGTTAAGAACTTCCCTTGATTCCAAAGTGGCTTTGGAATATTCTCTTTCTTGCCTCTTGGGTTGGGTTGTTTTCCTTTAGAGGTCATGATCAAAGTGAGAATGTTTTTGTGATCATGGATAAGCACACCAAACTTAGAGGTTTGCTTGTCCTCAAGCAAAAGAAAAGAGAGAAGAGGAATAGGAGGAGAGCAAGTGTGGAATGGTGGATGATGAGAGGGGCGCCGAAAGGGGATATAAAGGGAGGGGGTGGGTATTCGAAAATAAGAAAAAGATATAAGATAAAAGATATGATTTATAAAAGATAAATATGACAAGAAAAGGATATAATTTAAAAAGATATGAATGATATTTAAAAATAAATTTGAAATTTATAATTTGAAAAAGATTTTAAAAGATAATTAAGTTGGGAAAGAGCTTGGAAAAAGAGTTGGATTGGATTGAAAATCAACTGTCTTTATGGATTAAGATGCATGTAAAATCTTTGAAGTAGGGATTTCAGAAATTAGAGATTTTAGAAATTAGGATTAAAATTTTTGAAATTGAAGGATGATATTTGGAAACATGTTTATGCAAGAAATCATGAATTGAAACATAAAAATTTAGAAAATTTTTGAAGAAAAATGAATTTTACCTTCTCCCCACCATTCTGGCGTTAAACACCCAAGTGCTGCATGTTTTGGGCGTTTAACGCCCAATTAATGCTTCTCCTGGGCGTTCAACGCCCAGCTGTTGCTTCTTTCTGGCGTTGAACGCCATGAAGTCCTTTGTCACTGGGCATTTTTCTGAACGCCCAGGATGCTATCAATCTGGCGTTAAACGCCAAGAAGGTGCTTCTTTCTGGTGTTCAACACCCAGAAGATGCTCCTTTCTGGCGTTTAACGCCCAGATGGCTACCCTTACTGGCGTTGAACGCCCAGTTGGTTCTTCTTTTGGGCGTTCAACGCCCAAAACGTTTCTTACTGTCTTTTTGATGCCAGTGAGCTTCCAAATTCTCCTGTAACTCTGTAAACTCAAACAATTGCTATTTTACCTTTTGAAGATACTTGACACATACCTGTAAAGAAAAGGAAATTTATTTAATTAGTAAATAAACTTTGTAAATGGCTGGGTTGCCTCCCAGCAAGCGCTTCTTTATTGTCTTTAGCTGGACTATTACTGAGCTCTAATCAAGTCTCAGTTTTGAGCATTCTTGCTCAAAATTACTTTCAAGATAATGTTTAATTCTCTGTCCATTAACAATGAACTTTTCGTTAGA
>NC_029777.3:33022826-33024695 GCF_000817695.3 Arachis duranensis
ATTACATATGGACCTCTCCACCGGGATTTTAATTTCCCGGGGAATAATTTGAGCCTAGAATTGAATAGCAGAACTTTCTGCCCCGGCTCAAAGACTCTGGATGACAGTTTCTTATCATGCCATCTTTTTGCTTTCTCTTTGTAAATTTTTGCATTTTCGAAAGCATTGAGTCTAAATTCCTCTAGCTCATTTAACTGGAGCAATCGTTTTTCTCCAACTAACTTGGCATCATGGTTCAGGAATCTGGTTGCCCAGTAGGCCTTATGTTCCAGTTCCACTGGCAAGTGACATGCCTTTCCATACACAAGCTGGTATGGAGAGGTCCCTATAGGGGTCTTGAATGCTGTTTTGTATGCCCACAGAGCATCATCCAAGCTTCTTGCCCAATCCCTTCTACAATTAATTACAGTCCGTTCCAGGATTCTTTTGAGTTCTATGTTTGAGACTTCAGCTTGCCCATTAGTCTGTGGGTGATATGGAGTAACTACCCTGTGGCTAACTCCATAACGAACCAAAGTAGAGTAAAGCTGTTTATTGCAGAAATGAGTGCCCCCATCACTGATTAATACTCTAGGGGTACCAAATCTGCTGAAGATGTGTTTCTGGAGGAATTTTAACACTGTTTTAGTGTCATTAGTGGGTGTTGCAATAGCCTCTACCCATTTGGATACATAATCTACTGCCACTAGAATGTAAGTTTTTTGAGTATGATGGTGGGAAAGGTCCCATGAAGTCAATACCCCATACATCAAACAACTCAATCTCCAAGATACCTTGTTGAGGCATGGCATAACTGTGAGGCAGATTACCAGATCTTTGGCAACTGTCACAATTAAGTACAAACACTCGGGAATCTTTATAGAGAGTAGGCCAGTAGAAGCCACATTGGAGGACTCTTGTGGCTGTTCGCTCACTTCCAAAGTGTCCTCCATACTGTGATCTATGGCAGTGCCATAGGATCTTCTGCGCTTCTTCCTTAGGCACACATCTACGGATTACTCCGTCTGCACATCTCTTGAAGAGATATGGTTCATCCCAAAGATAGTACTTTGCATCTGTGATCAATTTCTTTGATTGTAGCGTACTATACTCTTTGGGTATGAATCTCACTACCTTGTAGTTTGCAATATCTGCAAACCATGGCAAAGAGTTGCTCATCCAAGGTTTCAGAGATCTCAGTGAGAGGGAGGGACGCCCCTTCTACTGGTTCTATTCGGGACAGGTGATCTGCTACTTGGTTTTCTGTCCTTTTTTTGTCTCTTATTTCTATATCAAACTCTTGCAGAAGCAACACCCATCTTATAAGTCTGGGTTTTGAATCCTGCTTTGTGAGTAGATATTTAAGAGCAGCATGATCAGTGTACACAATCACTTTTGATCCTACTAAATAGGATCTGAATTTTTCAATGGCGTAAACCACTGCAAGTAGCTCTTTTTCTGTGGTTGTGTAATTCTTCTGTGCGTCATTTAGAACACGGCTGGCATAGTAAATGACGTGCAGAAGCTTGTCATGCCTTTGTCCCAACACTGCACCAATGGCATGGTCACTGGCATCACACATTAGTTCAAATGGCAATGTCCAGTTTGGTGCAGAGATGATTGGTGTTGTGACCAATTTAGCTTTCAGAGTCTCAAATGCCTACAGACACTCTTTATCAAAGATAAATGGCGTGTCAGCAGCTAGCAGGTTGCTTAGAGGTTTGGCGATTTTTGAAAAATCCTTTATAAACCTCCTATAGAATCCTGCATGCCCCAAAAAGCTTCTGATTGCCTTAACATTAGCAGCTGGTGGCAATTTTTCAATTACTTCTACCTTAGCTTGGTCCACCTCTATTCCCTTGTTCGAAATTTTGTGCCCAAGGACAATTC
>NC_029777.3:33025447-33025804 GCF_000817695.3 Arachis duranensis
GCGTTCAACTCCGGATAATGACGTTTTTCTGGCGTTTAACTCCAGACAGCAGCATGAACTTGGCGTTTAACGCCAAGTTACGTCGTCTATCCTCGCTCAAAGTATGGACTATTATATATTGCTGAAAAGCCCTGGATGTCTACTTTCCAAAGCCGTTGAGAGCGCGCCAATTGGACTCCTGTAGCTCCAGAAAATCCATTTCGAGTGCAGGGAGGTCAGGATCCAACAACATCAGCAGTCCTTTTTCAGCCTAAGTCAGATTTTTGCTCAGCTCCTTCAATTTTAGTCAGAAAATACCTGAAATCACAGAAAAACACACAAACTCATAGTAAAGTCCAGAAATATGATTTTTGCCTA
>NC_029777.3:33025904-33027498 GCF_000817695.3 Arachis duranensis
CTCAAGTTCATTGAGTTGTAACAACCTCTTCTCTCCTGCTGCTTGAGCATCTAAATTCAGAAGTTTGGTGGCCCAAAAGGCGTTATGTTCAAGCTCCACAGGGAGGTGGCATGCCTTTCCATACACCAGCTGAAATGGAGATTTTCCTATGGGTGTCTTGAAGGCTGTCCTATATGCCCAAAGTGCATCATCCAGCTTCCTAACCCAATCCTTTCTTGTTGTTCCCACAGTTTTCTCCAAGATCCTTTTTAGCTCTTTGTTGGCAAGTTCAGCTTGCCCATTGGTTTGAGGGTGATATGGTGTGGCCACTTTGTGAGTAACACCATATTTGTGGAGTATACTCATGTATGGTTCTTCATCATCATATTCTCTTATCACATTAGTGTAGAACTCATGGATGAGAAGCATGCTCACTTCTTGCGGTTGGTCACAGAGAAGCTCCCATCCCCTTTTTCTGATTATTTTTTGTATTTCAGGGTATTCATCTTTTCTTAGCTTGAATGGTAACTCTGGAACAACATCTTTGCTTGACATCCAGCTGAAGATACGCTCGTTGTGTTTGGATTTGAATCTTCTTTGATCAAATTCATCTTCTCTCCTATCCCTTGATGATGAGGCCATTGAGATTCACTTGCAAGGTTGAATCTCCCACACCAAACTTAGATGAATGCTTGTCCTCAAGCACAAGGAAAATGATTGTGAATGGGGGAGATATATGATACAACGTGACTTAGGCAAGCTAGAAAATGATGGTGAAGGGGGGTGGAGTGTTTCGGTTATGTGAGGAGATGTGATGCTTCAGGAGTTTTGTTGGGTGAAGATGAGGTTCAAGGCTAGAATTTGTGAAACATGGAATAGGTTGGAGGTTGAGTATGAGTTCGGGTACTTAAATGAGGTTTTGGGGATAGAAGAATGAGTGATGAAGAATGAGGTTTGATGAATATGGTTGAAGTATTTAAAGTGAACTTTGGTGGGAATGCATGATTCTAGTGAGTTCCGTGGTGCTATGCATGGCTCTAAGGGTTCGGTCATAGCATGGGGAGCATGCTTCCTTGTGCCCAATGCATGTTGAGTTGTTTTTCCCATGCACAAAGTTCAAGACTCATGTGACTTTCTCTTCCTTGTGTATCCGTGACCCCCCCTTCCAAGATTCTCCATCACTTCTTTCTTTCTTTCCTGCAACAAAATTCCAAAAGCATGAGATTCTTAAAGTGACATTACTAGCTAACAACTTATGATGATATTCCTATGCAAAATTGACTAAACTAAAATTAAAATTTATGAATTGATTCCCTAATCTATTTTTTCTAGCATTATTAATGTAAGTAAAGACACCAAACTTAGTTTGTGACTAAGTGTTCTATGGAATTAATCCCAAAGATAGCCACCTCAAACTTAGTATTTTACCTACATTATATGCTATTTCAACATTTTTTTTTATATATATATAACTAAAATAGATGATTGTACTTTCATAGTCTAGCATTTTCGTGTATGTATGGACACCAAACTTAGTTTGTGGCTAAGTGTTGTAGAACACACTTTTGCCATTACTTCAAGATTGGCCACACCAAACTTAGTGCCTTGCATACAC
>NC_029777.3:33030678-33032326 GCF_000817695.3 Arachis duranensis
TTCACCAAGAGGTTCTCAACTACTCCATTTGGTATTTTGATGGATCTGTCAGCAAGTTGGAGTGACATCCTTGTGGGTTTAAGCTCTTCAATCATCATTTTCTTCATCATGGTAAGGGGCATTAAGTTAATGCTTGCTCCCAGATCACAAAGTGACTTGTCAACAGCCATGCTCCCAATCGTGCAAGGTATGAGAAAGCTGCCAGGGTCTTTGAGTTTTGGAGGTAACCCTTTTTGAATGATGGCGCTACACTCTTGATTGAGAATCACCGTTTCTTTTTCTTGCCAACTTCTCTTCTTGGTGATCAATTCCTTAAGAAACTTTGCATATAATGGCATCTGTTCTAGAGCTTCTGCCAATGGGATGTTGATTTCAAGTTTCTTGAAGATTTCTAAGAACCTTGGGAATTGTTATTCCTTTGCTCCTTTGTTTATCCTGGTTGGGTATGGAAGCTTGGGTACATAGGCTTTTACCCCTTCATTTTTGTTCTCTTGTTGTGGATTCACACTCCCATTACTATCATGGTTGCTCCTTTGTCTGGATGGATTGCCTTGTGGCTTGACAACTTCTTTGCCTTTGCTAGATGTTGAAGCCTTTTCTTCATCTTGCCTTTCCACATGTACTTCCACTGTGTCTTGCTCTTTGGATTTTATTACTTCTTTATTCGAACTTTCACCAACTACCTTGCCACTCCTTAACTGCAGAGCTTTACATTCTTCTCTTGGGTTGGGTATTGTGTCACTTGGAAGGACATTGGTTGGTCGCTCGGCTTGTTTGGCTAACTGTCCCACTTGTCTCTCAATGTTCTTCATGATGACCTCATGTTCCTTGTGTCCCTAGCTAAGGCTTGAGTGGTTTGAGCAAGTGCTTGCAAGGTTGCTTCAAGACTTGAGATTCTAGTTTCATGATGGTCAATTGGGGGTATGATGGGGGTTGATTGTTGTTGGAAGTTGTTGGGTGGATTAGTGTGGTAATTTTGTGAGTTGGATGATGGTGCAGAGAAGTTATTTTGGTGAGTTTGTGAGTTATGATGGGGTGGTTGATATGTGTTTTGTGTTTTTCTATATTGGTTAGTGTTGTTGGCATGGTGATTTTGGTTGCTTGTGTGACGGTTTTGATTGTGGTTGCTATTCTTTTGCCAATGGTTTTCACCCCACTTAAGATTGGGATGATTTTTCCAAGATGGGTTATATGTATCGCCATGGAATTCATCCTGAGAATTTGAAGTATTCTGCATGTACTGGACTTGTTCTTGTGGTTGTTCAACATTGGTCCCTTCACCTTGGTTCCATTCAAGCAATGGTTGAGTTGTTGCGTTCACTGCTGCAAGTTGCAAACCATCCATTATCTTTGTTATCATCTCCATTTGTTGTTGGATTTATTGGTGCATTAACTTATTTTGTGCCAAAATAGCATCAACACCTTCAAGCTCCATTACACCTTTCCTTGGGGTCGGATTGTGCTGCCTCTCTGATGAATAATAATATTGATTGTTTGCCACAATCTCAATGAGGTCTTGGGCCTCCTCGGCAGTTTTCATCATGTTGAGTGATCCTCCTGATGAGTAATCTAGTCCCTTCCTTGCTTCGAAGCTTAAGCCTTCATAGAAGTTTTGGAGCTTAACCCAATCACTAAACATGTCAGGGGG
>NC_029777.3:33035911-33066217 GCF_000817695.3 Arachis duranensis
TCAAACACTCACTCCTTTCTCCAAGTTGGCAACGCCAACTTTTGCTTCTCCAGGGCTGCCTGGCGTTGTCCTCAACAACGCACCACATTCCCAAGTTGGCAACGCCAACTTCTTCTTTCCCAGCTTGCATCATTCTTGCTTCCATGCTTTCTTGTTTCATCACCTATCATCAACAAGGGAAATAGCTTCAAAGTCTTACCAATTCATGCAATAAATTTCATGAGATTCATTCATACTCATTCATATATGCATTCCTTAAATCATTTGCATGAATTTGGCTAGAATCAACATGTTCCTTGGTGTTCTCATGCATGAAGATAAAACTCATAAAAGGACTTGTTTATTTAGAGAAAATGAGTGAGATTAAGCTAAAACCAACTAAACTAACTAGCTAATATAACAAATATGCAATTGCATCAATTATCCATATACTAGCTGATATGGTGAGGTTCTAATGGGGATTTTGAAAGCTGTTCTGTATGCCCACAGAGCATCATCAAGCTTTCTAGCCCAATCCTTTCTAGAGGTACTTACTGTCCTCTCTAGGATTTGCTTTAGTTCTCTATTTGAGACTTCAGCTTGCCCATTTGTTTGGGGATGATACGGTATTGCTACTTTATGGCAAACTCTGTAACGGCTTAAGACAGAATCCAACTTTCTATTGCATAAATAAGTACCTCCATCACTAATAAGTGTCTTAGGGACACCAAATCTGCTGAAGATGTTCTTTTGGAGGAACTTCATCACTAATCTAGTGTCATTAGTGGGGGATGCTATTGCTTCAACCCATTTAGTTACATAATCTTCTGCTACAAGGATGTAGGTGTTTGAGTATGAAGGCAGGAAGGGTTCCATGAAGTCTATGCCCTATACATCAAACAACTCAATCTCTAGGATTCCTTGCTGAGGCATGCCATAACCATGGGGGAGATTACCAGCTCTCTGGCAACTATCACAGTTACGAACAAACTCTATAGAATCCTTGAAGAGTGTGAGCTAGTAGAAGCCACTTTGGAGAACCTTGGTGGCTATCCGCTCACTTCCAAAATGTCCTTTATAGTCTGAGCCATGGCAATGCCATAGAATTCTCTGTGCCTCTTCTTCAGACATACATCATTAGATTATTCCATCCGAGCATCTCTTAAAGAGATATAGTTCATCCCACAAGTAGTACTTTGCATCATGCATGAGTTTTTGGGCTTTCTGCCTGTTAAACTCTTTGGGAATAAACCTTATAGGCTTGTAATTTACAATGTCTGTAAACCAAGGTGTTGTCCAAATGGCAAAGTGTTGCTCATCTGTAAAGGTTTTGGATATGTCAGTGGAGGTTGCAAAGGTCCCTGCCACTTGTTCAATCCGAGACAAGTGGTCAACCACTTGATGTTCTGTACCTTTTCTGTCTCTGATCTCTATATAAACTCTTGCAGGAGTAATACCCATCTTATAAGTCTGGGTTTAGAGTCCTGCTTAGTGAGTAGATACCTCAGAGCAGCATGGTCAGTGTAGTAACCTTAGATCCTACTAGGTTGGATCTGAACTTTTCAATGGCATACACCACAGCAGGTAATTCCTTTTCTGTAGTAGTATAATTTTTCCGCGCATCATTTAATACATGACTAGCATAGTAAATGACATGCAGAAGCTTGTCATGTCTCTGCCCCCAGAACTGCGCCAACGGATGGTCACTGGCATCACACATCAGTTTGAATGGCAATTCCCAATTAGGTGCAGAAATGATAGGAGCAATGACAAGCTTGGCTTTCAGGGTTTCAAAGGCATGCAGGCATTCTTGGTCAAAGACAAATAGAACATCAGTGGCCAAGAGATTACACAGGAGTTTTGTGATTTTAGAAAAATCTTTTATGAACCTCCTGTGAAATCCTGCATGTCTAGGAAACTTCTGATTGATTTGACATTAGTTGGTGGTGGCAATCGTTCAGTCACTTCCACCTTAGCTTGATCTACTTCTATTCCTTTGTTTGAAATCCGATGCCCAAGAACAATGCCTTCAGTCACCATGATGTGGCATTTTTCCCAGTTTAGAACTAGGTTTGTTTCTTGACATCTTTTCAGAAGTAGGGCTAGATGATCAAGGCAAGAGTCAAATGAGTCTCCAAAGATAGAGAAGTCATCCATGAACACTTCAAGGAACTTCTCTACTATATCAGAGAAGATGGATAACATACATCTCTGAAAGGTGGTAGGTGCATTGCACAAGCCAAAGGGCATTCACCTGTAGACAAACACGCCATATGGGCATGTGAATGCTGTCTTTTCTTGATCCTGTATATCCATTGCTATTTGATTGTAACCTGAATATCCATCCAGGAAACAATAAAATTCATGCCCTACCAATCTCTCTAGTATTCAGTTAATAAATGGTAAAGGAAAATGATCTTTCCTGGTGGCGTTATTGAGCCTTCTACAGACAATGCACATACGCCACCTTGCAACTGTCCTTGTAGGAATCAGTTCATTCTTTTTATTATAAACCACTGTTATGCCTCCCTTCTTGGGAACAACTTGGACAAGGCTCAACCAATGGCAATCAGAAATGGGATAAATAATCCCAGCCTCCCAGAGCATAGGGACTTCCTTCTGCACTACTTTCTTCATGACTAGATTCAGTTACCTTTGTGGTTGCACCACTAGTTTGGCATCATCCTCCAGCAGGATTTTATGCATGCATCGGGTCAGGTTAATGCCCTTAAGGTCATTTATAGTCCACCCAAGGGCGGTCCTGTGTGTCTTGAGCACTTGGATTAGTGCTTCTTCTTTCTGTGGTTCTAAGGCAAAGCTTATGATTACAGAATAAGTATCTCCATCTCTCAGAAATGCATATTTCATGGAGGAAGGTAATGGCTTGAGTTCAAGCTCTAGAGGTTTCCCCTTTTCTTTAAGGGTCTCTAGAAGTTCCTCTAAATCAGGCTAGGCATCTATAAGGATGTCATTCAGCCTTTCTTTGAGTCCATCAGCCATGTTTACTTCTTCTACCAGGGAGTCAATGAGGTCAATGCTCATGCACTCCTCTGGGGTGTCTTGATGCTGCATAGCCTTGAGAGCATTTAGTACAAACTTTTCCTCATTGACTCTCAGGGTTACTTTTCCTTTTTCAACATCAATAAGGGTCCTTCCTGTAACTAGGAAGGGTTTCCCTAGGATAAGGGATGCACTCTTGTGCTCTTCCATATCCAACACCACAAAGTCAGTAGGAAAAGCAAACGGTCCAACCCTAACAATCATGTCTTCAATCACGCCTGATGGTATCTTAATAGAACCATCAGCAAGTTGAAGGCATATGCAGGTTGGTTTGACTTCACCAGTCAAGCAAAGCTTCTTTATTAATGCCGAAGGTATTAGGTTGATGCTTGCTTCAAGGTCACATAGAGCTGTCCTTGTGCAAGCATTCCCTCGAGTGCATGGTATCATAAAACTTCCAGGATCTTTAAGTTTCTTTGGTAAATTATTTTGAATGATTGCACTGCACTCTTAAGTGAGGAGGACTATTTCTGTCTCTCTCCAATCCTTCTTCTGACTCAAAATGTCCTTTATGAACATAGCATAAGAAGTTATATGTTCAAGAGCCTCTGCAAAAGGGATCTTGATCTCTAATGTTCTGAGATAATCCGCAAAGCGGGCAAACTATTTATTTTTTTCTCTTGATAGAGTTTCTGAGGAAATGGCATCTTAGCCTTATACTCATCAATCTTGTTTGATGAAGGCTAAGTGTCGTGTGTGTTGGAAGGGGGGTTACTAGCTTGCTTAGGAGGGTTGTTATCAGTACGTGACTAGCCTCCCTTGCTTGGGTGTTCAATGCCCATATTGCTGCCCCCTTCCTGGCATTCAACTCCAGGATTACTATTTCTTTTTGGGCATTCAATGCCCATGTTGGTGTCCTCATTGGGCATTCAATGCCAGGGATGGATATCCCTTCTTGGCGTTGAACGCCAATGACATTCCTCTTTGGGCATTCAATACCCACAGAGACATCTTAGACATCATCTGGTGTTCCTCTGATAGCTTTTCTTTCTTATTGTACTAAGGTTGGGTATTTAAGGATTTCCCCCTCCTTATTTTAATAGCCTGACATTCCTCTGTTACCTACTTAGATAACTGCTTCCTTGTTTGAATCACTTGGGCTTCTACATTCCTGTTAGAAGTCTGAGTTTCTTGCAAAGCCTCTTGTAGTTCCAGGAGTTGCTGGGCAAAGGCGTGCAGCTGCTGAGTCAATGGGCCATCTTGCTCTTGAGAGTTAGGTTCAGTAGATACTGATTTAACCTCTCCTTTCCTAGAAGTCTTAACAGCTGAGTACAGATGCTGATTCGTAGCAACTATCTCAATAAGCTCATGAGCCTCTTCAATGGTCTTTCTCATGTGTATGGAACCACCAACAAAGTGGTCCAGAGACATTTTAGCCATGTCTGAAAGTCCATAGTAGAAGATGTCTAACTGTACCCATTCTGAAAATATTTCAGTGGGACATTTTCTTAGCATCCTTCTATACCTCTCCCAGGCATCATAAAGAGACTCATTATCTCCTTTTTTGAAGACTTGGATGTCCAGTCTCAGCTGGGTCATCTTTCTTGGAGGAAAGCATTGATTTAAAAACTTGCCTATTAATTGTTTCCAAGTTTTCAAGCTAGCTTTTGCCTGGTTATTCAACCACCTCTTTGCTTGGTCCTTTACAGAAAAAGGAAAGAGTAATAGTCTGTAGACATCCTAGTCTACTCCCTCATTGTGTACTGTATCAGCAATCTTTAAGAAATCTACCAGCAACTTAGTAGGTTCTTCCTGTGGAAGTCCAGAATACTAGCAGTTTTACTACACTAAGGTAATGAGTTGATGGTTTAGTACAAAGCTACTTGCTTTGATGTGGGGTATGTGAAGAACTGAAGATTGACGGTTTAGAAGTTATAGTAAACTCTTGTTGTAAGTATAGTTACTAAACCAAGCAATCAACCTTTCTTACAAACGTTTTGGTTGTCACAAGTAACAAACCCTTTTAAAATTGATAACCGAGTATTCAAACATCGGGTCGTCTTCTCAAGGAATTGCAGGGAGGTATGTTCTTATTATTGGTTATGGGTTTTCTAAATCGGGGTTTTAAAGATGAGGAACAAGTAATTTAAATGGCAGATAAAATAAATAAATAACTGTAAAATAAACTCTTGGCAAGATATGAAAATTCGAAAGTCCTATCCTAGTTACTCCTATAAGAATGGAAGTTAATCCCACTTAGTTAACCTTTGCATAAGCAAGGGAAAGTCAAGTGAACCAATTGGTTAAATTTCCCAAGTCCTACCCAATTCCTAAGGAAAGACTAGAGTTAGTGGAATTCCAGTTAACTAGCCGACATAACAATCAATCATAAATAGTTGATAACTCAAGAGCTTCCAGTTAATCAAGTAAAGCCAAAAGGGAATAAAATCTACTTGAATGAAAAAAATTTGGATAAGCCCAAGCGTCAATAACATGAACTAGAGAAAATAATCATAAGTCTGAAATGCTTCAAATTATATTAATTAAGAAAATTCCAACATGAATGGCTCATAAGTCAAATAGGCAACATATGTAATACAAGCATTAAATTATTTGAGAGTAAAAGAGAAAATAAATAAAAACAGGAACATTGAACCTGATATGAAGATGAAATAATCCTGAAGTGAAAAGAAATCCTAATCCTAAAATAAATTCTAATCCTAATCCTAATCCTAAGAGAGAGGAGAGAGCCTCTCTCTCTAAAAACTACATCTAAAACTAAAATTATGAATTATGAAAGCATGATTATGAATGAATGGATTTTTCCACTTTATAGCCTCTAATGTGTGTTTTCTGGGCCGTAAACTGGGTCGAAAACAGCCCAGAAATCGCTGGAGAAGAAATCTGCCACGCTGATTTTCATCACTGCATTGCGTCCGCGTGGATCACGCATTCGCGTTGCCTAGCGGTATGGTCAATATGGCGAATTACATATCAAATCGAAGCTCCGAACGTTAGCTTTCCAACGGAACTAAAACTGCGTCATTTGGACCTCTGTAGATCAAGTTATGTCCGTTTGAGTGCAAAGAGGTCACGCTAACAGCTTAGCAGTTTCTTCAACTTCTTGTATTCCTTCCACTTTTGCATGCTTCCTTTCCATCCTCTAAGCCATTCCTACCCTATAATCCCTGAAATTACTTAACACACATATCAAGGCATCGAATGGTAATAAAGGATAATTAAATTTAATATTTCTAAAGCATAAAAAACATGTTTTCACATATATCATATCATGAGGAAGGAATTGTAAAACCATGAAAATAGTATGAATAAGTGTGCAAAGGCTTGATAAAAATCACTCAATTAAGCACAAGATAAACCATAAAATAGTGGTTTATCAATCTCCCCACACTTAAATATCAGCATGTCCTCATGCTAAGCTCAAGAGAAGCTATAAAGGAATGAAGAGGAATGGTAAAATGTATGAAATGCAACCTATCTGTATGAATGCAAAAATGTTTCTATCTACTTGGTTAAAAGTAAGCAAGTTCTTCAAAATATGAATCAATTCTACTAATTCAAATTATACAATGAAAGACAAGTAAACTTGTAAGAAGATAGCTCATGAAAGCAGGGAACATAGAATCAAGCATTGAACCCTCATTGGTAGTGTATATCACTCTAGTCTCTCTAGTGTATAGGGTAATCACTCTACTCTTCCCTAGTCATGCTTTCTAAACTTTGTTCTTCATCTAACCAATCAACAAGTATTTATTGTACCAATGCAAACATCATGAGGTCTTTTCAAGGTTGTAATGGGGCCAAGGCAAGGGTGGGGATATATGTATGGCTAAGTGAGCTATAAATTGAATCATTGACTAACATAAGCTCTCACATAAACACACACACACTCTATATAACTTCTTAAATCACGTCTAGCTACCCATAATTTCCACTTTTGTATCACATACTCATATACCAAACTTTTGATATTTCTTTACTTTTATCACATGTGCATTGATCTTTCTATTAAAGCTTAACATTGGGGTAATTTTGTCCCCTTATTTATTGAATTTTTTTTGAATCATAAAAATAAACATAACATTGTCAATGCATATGAATTTTTTTTTATTTTTCTATTTTGGTTTTTCATGAGTAGGTTCCCAAATTCCCAATATTAGAAACATGATACATTCCCTTGTTAACCCATGTTCCCACAGTTTCCCCACACTTAGTTGATGCACAACCTCTATCTTAAGCTAACCAAAGATTCAATTGGGATATTTAATTTGTTTTTCTACTTAAGGCTAGTGATGTGGTTATAGAACAGAAGGGGATTAAAAAGCTCAAAGTGGCTAACATGTGTGACATAAAAGGGTAGGCTTATTTGGGATAAGTGAGCAAAAACAAGTAATGGTCTCAATTATATGCAAGCATGTAAATACACTAAATAATGGACATATAGACTGAAACAAAGTAAAGATTACAATTATAGAGAAGAAAACACACAAGAATAAAATATTATGGTTAAATAATGTAACCATGCAATTAAGCTCAAAATCTCACAGGTTGTGTGTTCTTTGGCTCAAAAACCATGTTCCAAATACAACTTTAAACAAATTTAACAGAAAATTTTCAATTTAAATTAGTGAAATACTATAAAAATTTCTTGAAAAAGAAAATATTACTTCAACCAAGTAGTGACTAAATGCATAAAATCAAACAAACATGCAAATGTAACAATTAACAAATTAATATTGGTGTTGAGAAGGGACTAACTTACCCGCGGAGATCGGTATCGACCTCCCCACACTTAAAGATTGCACTGTCCTCGGTGCATGCTGAGATGTGCAGGTGGATGGGGGTTGTGGTTCCTCAGCTGGTGCTCTTTTTTGTTTCTTTTCTTGCCGGTGGTTTGGGAGTAGCTTTCTCTTTACCCTTCTTGGTGGCCATCCTGAAAAAGGAAAAAGAAAGTAAATTAAATCTAAAGAGATAGAGCAAGGAAGAGGATTGAATGAGTGATAATCAGTGCATGGTAAAGATGAATGAAGTGAACACATGGTCATGACAACATGTGAAAAGTTCATCAAAGGGAATAGAACAAGTGCACGATAGGGTAAGTAGATACAAGATGTTTATTGGCATGCTGGCAAGGGCATGAGTAGCATAGATCAAGCATCAAAAGCTTTAATGTATTGTTAGTCGTGAGAAACTAACAATAACATTTGTATTGACAATTATATTTAATTAATAAAATAGTAAAGAGAATTTGTGAAAAGCAAGAATTGAATAGTAGAAAAGAATAATGTAGAAAAGTGCATGATGCCATACGGGCTTTTTCATAAACACATAGCAAGCATGGTAAATAAGTCATTGAAAGTATTAAATTGAACATGCAAGCAACCTTTTTAAAAAGTTATATAATTGTCAAACAATTCTTTGAATAATCCACAAGCAAAATAAATAAATTTCTAACACCAATGAAGATAATGGAATGAATGAAACTATGCAAATAAAGTAAATGGAAGTTAAGAGGGATGAGAAGAAGAAAGTAAGAAAAGGAAGAAGAAAGAAGAAAACAAATAAGAAGGGAAGAAAAGAAGTAGATATAGGGAAGAAAATATAAGATATTTGGCTGCTCTGGATAAGTTGTGCGGCGCAAGCGACGCGGACGCGTGGGGGACGCGGTCGCACGACTTGCGCTTAAAGTTAATCGACGCAGTCGCATCGGTCACGCGGACGCGTGACTCATTTTATGCGACTGGCGCGAGGGCAGCCTTGCGCTCGCACAATTCTCTGTTCAAAAATCTTATATTGCTAAAATATGGGTGATGCGATCGCGTGGGTCATGCAATCGCGTGAGTGGCCAATATTGGAATATGACGCGGACGCGTGAGGCATGCGTTTGCGTGGTAAGGATTGTGCGTCTAGCACTAATCCAGCACCACTCCAGCATAACTTTCGGCTATGCACCCTTTTCACGTCGATTACCTGGTCACGCGGCCGCGTGGGGGACGCGGACGCGTGGGAGGCATGTTTCCCATGTGACGTGGACGCATCAGCGACGCGGTTGTGTGGGGCGATTTGTGCCACGGGCATACCTCCAGCCACGCTCTTGCGTGACTCTATGTTTAATTTCTTTTCTTTCTAATTCACTAGCGACGCGGACGCGTCAGCGACGCTGCCGCGTTGCATCCGCGATTTTCTTTTTTTTTTAATGCAAAATGAAGAATGCTGATGCAGATGTTATGAATAATTCTTGGTTCAATAAAAATAAAAAAAACAGACTAAAATTAAAACTAAAAAGGGAACGATCATACCATGGTGGGTTGTCTCCCACCTAGAACTTTTAGTTAAAGTCCTTAAGTTGGACATTTGGTGAGCTTCCTATTATGGTGGCTTGTGCTTGTATTCATCCAAAAACCTCCACCAGTGTTTGGAATTCCAACAGCCTCCGGGGTCCCAAACAAGGCATGTGAGCAGTTTCAAACAGGTTCTCAGGCTTCTGGGTTGTTGAATGTCAAAGCGGATTCCAGGATCCCAAACATTGCTTTTGCACCCGTCTTCTTGTTGAGCAATATTGTTCCATCCAGGTAGCAAGCAATCTGAATTCTCACTAAAGCGGCCAAACAACTTCCTAGACCCATTCAGTTGAGCTCTACACCAACCTTTTGTGTTTAAACTTAAAGCTTCCAACCATAATGAACTTTGCAGGATAATTCTCACCACTGACCATCTTCCTCTTATTCTTAATGCCAAAAGAGCTCTAAGCTGACCATCCGTCTCTAGTAGCCCATATTCAAGTGGGAAAGTAAAAGATAAGGATAGGAATTTTACCCACTTGAATGTTATGTTGGACGGTAATGGTCTTGGAAGAGATATTTCTAATGAATTTGCAAGCTCCACTCCCTTATGCTCTTCTCTGACAACTTCCACCTCTTTGTAAGCTTCTTCTATTTCAACCTCTTCCTCTTGGTGGCTTTCTTCCAATTCAACCTCTTCTTCATTGTTTACCAAGGGCATGGGAGGTTGTGCTTCTTCTTCTTTAAACTCTATCTCTTGATCAACCTCTTCCAAGTCTTCAACCATGACATGCCTTGGAGGTTGTACACCCTCCTCAACATTAATTTCAAGCATCTTGTAAGGAGGCTTTATGAATGGACTTTCCAATAGAGGTTCAGCATCTCCTAAGTCTTCAACCACTTCTTCTTCTTCAATAATTCTAGCTTCCTCCACTTGTTCTAGTACAAATTCATGCTCCTTACTGTCCACCAGAGTTTCTAATGTCTCATTCGTGCTACGTTCTGCATTAGAGTGTCCACATGAAGCCATGGGGGTTCCTTGAGTGTTCGAACGTCGGGAAGCTAATTGATTTATCGCTTGCTCCAATTGATGAAGGGTTGCATGAAATTGATCCACTGTTTCCTTGAGGCGATCCGTTGATTCTTGTTCTGCTTGGGTATCATAAGTAGGACCATAAGGCTCTTGGATTGATGGATATGGATATGGTGCATATGGAGGTGGTGGTTCTTGGAAGCAATTGGGTTGGAATTGTGGTGGTTCTATATATGGTTCATAAGGTGGTTGGTATGGTGGATGAGGGTTAGGGTCATATGGAGGTGAATGGTGAAAAGGGGCTTGTGAGTATGGTGGTCCAAAGCTATGTTGAGGAGGGGGTTCATGGGCGTATGGTAGTGGTTGTTGATAGTCAAAAGAGTGCTCACCATAGCCATTGCCTTCATATATATCACAGAATGGTTGTTGATAGTCCATTGGAGGTGGTTGTTGCCATGAGGGTTGATCACATCCTTGTGGCTCCTTCCATCTTTGATTGTTCCAACCTTGATGCCTGTTCTCATTGTAATTTCCTCTTCCTGCAACATAATTGTAACCAGACTCAAAGCCAAAGGGGTGAGAGTTCATAGTAGTAGGAGAAAATAGAAACAAAACCTAACAAAAAGAAAATATTTTGAAAAAAAATAAGATTTTGAAAAAAATAAGATAGGATTTTGAAAAAGATATGATTTTTGAAAAAGGATAAGATAAGATTTTGAAAAAGATATAATTTCTTTGAAAAAAAGATAAGATAAGATTTTGAAAAAGATATGATTTTTGAGAAAAAAGATTTGATTTTTGAAAGATAAGATAAGATAAGATAAAAATTTTAAAATCCGAAATTTATTTTTTGAAAAATATTTACAATAACCAATTATAAGGCACACGGTTGCAATTCCCCGGCAACGGCGCTATTTTGAAGAACTGAAGATTGACGGTTTAGAAGTTATAGTAAACTCTCGTTGTAAGTATAGTTACTAAACCAAGCAATCAACCTTTCTTACAAACGTTTTGGTTGTCACAAGTAACAAACCCTTTTAAAATTGATAACCGAGTATTCAAACCTCGGGTCGTCTTCTCAAGGAATTGCAGGGAGGTATGTTCTTATTATTGGTTATGGGTTTTGTAAATCGGGGTTTTAAAAATGAGGAACAACTAATTTAAATGGCAGATAAAATAAATAAATAAATATAAAATAAACTCTTGGCAAGATATTAAAATTCAGAAGTCCTATCCTAGTTACTCCTATAAGAATGGAAGTTAATCCCACTTAGTTAACCTTTGCATAAGCAAGGGAAAGTCAAGTGAACCAATTGGTTAGATTTTCCAAGTCCTAGCCAATTCCTAAGGAAAGACTAGAGTTAGTGGAATTCCAGTTAATTAGCCGACATAACAATCAATCATAAATAGTTGATAACTCAAGAGCTTCCAATTAATCAATTAAAGCCAAAAGGGAATAAAATCTACTTGAATGAAAATAATTTGGATAAGCCCAAGCGTTAATAACATGAATTAGAGAAAATAATAAGTCTGAAATGCTTCAAATTATATTAATTAAGAAAATCCCAACATGAATGGCTCATAAGTCAAATAGGCAACATATGTAATACTAGCATTAAATTATCTGAGAGTAAAAGAGAAAATAAATAAAAACAGGAACATTGAACCTGATATGAAGATGAAATAATCCTGAAGTGAAAAGAAATCCTAATCCTAAAATAAATTCTAATCCTAATCCAAATCCTAAGAGAGAGCCTCTCTCTCTAAAAACTACATCTAAAACTAAAATTATGAATTATGAAAGCATGATTATGAATGAATGGATTCTCCCACTTTATAGCCTCTAATCTGTGACTTCTGGGCCGCAAATTGGGTCGAAAACAGCCCAGAAATCGCTGGAGAAGAAATCTGCCACGCTGATTTTCGTCACTGCGACGTGTCTGCGTGTATCACGCGTTCGCGTCACCTTGCGGTATGGCCACTATGGCAAATTATATATCAAATCGAAGCCTCGGACGTTAGCTTTCCAACGCAACTGAAACCGCGTCATTTGGACCTCTGTAGCTCAAGTTATGTCCGTTTGAGTGCAAAGAGGTCAGGCTGACAGCTTAGCAGTTTCTTCAACTTCTTGTATTCCTTCCACTTTTGCATGCTTCCTTTCCATCCTCTAAGCCATTCCTGCCATATAATCCCTGAAATCGCTTAACACACATATCAAGGCATCGAATGGTAATAAAGGATAATTAAATTTAATATTTCTAAAGCATAGAAAACATGTTTTCACAAATATCATATCATGAGGAATGAATTGTAAAACCATGAAAATAGTATGAATAAGTGTGCAAAGGCTTGATAAAAACCACTCAATTGAGCACAAAATAAACCATAAAATAGTGGTTTATCAGTATGCTAATACTTCTTCTACAGAAGTCAGTAGTGGGGTTTACATATGACCCCAAAGTTCTTCTGAACTCTTTATTCCCATTCGGGTTCATGATGAAGAAAAGTAGAAGAAGAGAAAGAATAAGGGATAAAGATGTAAATTGAAATTAAAATATTTTTTCTTTTTATTTTATTTATTAATTAAATCCGAAAACAAAAATTATAAAGAATTGAAAATTAATTAATAAATTTCTAAAAAGAAGAGGGAGAAATAGAAGAAGAAATTCAAACATTAGAAAGGAGTGGAATTAGTTAGGAAGTTTTGAAAAAGAAGAGAGAAGGAACACAGGTAACAAATTAAGAAAGATTTGAAAATAAGATAAGAAAGAAGATTAGAAAAGATTTGATTTCAAAAATATTTGAAAAAAGTCAACAAGATAAGATAAGAATTGAAAAACATTTGAAAAAGATTTAATTTTAAAATTTAAAATAAGATAACATAGAAAATATAAGATAAGTTAGGTAAGAAAGATAAGATAAGGAAGTTAAGGAAAGATAAGTTTTAAAATTAAAAATATTTGAATTTAAAATTTGAAATTTGAAATTCGAAATTTTGAAATTTTAAATTTTGAATTTTGAATGTAAAACAAGATAACATAAAGATTTGAAAAAGATTTGAATTTTGAAAAGGTTTAAATTTTAAAATTTGAAATTTGAAATTTAAATTTTGAAATTTGAATTTGGATATTAGAATTTGAATTTTGAAATAAGATAAGATAAGATTTTTGAATTTTGAAGAATGATAAAAAGATAAGATAAGATTTTGAAAAAGATGTGATTTTTTAAAAGATTTGATTTTGAAAAGATTTGAATCTTGAAATTTAAAAACTAAGATAAGATAAGATAATAATTTAAAATAAAAATCTGAATTTTTGCTTGTGATTTTCGAAAATTAATGCAAAGATAAGAAAAGATATTTTATTTTTTGATTTTTTAATTAAATGAAGAAAGAGAAAAACAATAAAATGACACAAAATTTAAAATTTTTAGATCTAATGACACTACTATGCAAAAATTTTAAGGAAAAACACAAAAAGACACCAAACATAATAATTTTAAGATCAAAACAAGAAGAAAAATAAGAACACTTTGAAGATCAAGAAGAACACCAAGAACAAAACTCAAAGAATTCAAAGAAGACAAGAACATTCAAAAGACAGCAAATTAAAAATTTTTGAAAACCAGACACAGTTTTTCGAAAATTTAAAGAAAAGACACAAAAAGACACCAAACTTAAAGATTGACACAAGATTCAACAAAAGAAACTATTTTTGAAAAAATTTTTTGAAAGAAGGACTCAAAGAATTCAAAAATTTCTACAAGAACAAAACAAAAGACTCAAGCCAAGAACAAAGATTATATAAAGAAAAGAATTTTTTTTTGAAAAAGGTTTTGATTTTTCAAAGAAAAAGAAAAAGAAAATAAAAGACTCTATCAAAATTAAAGACAATACATAATCTAAGGAACAAGATAATCCATCAGTTGTCCAAAGTCGAATAATCCCCGACAACGGCGCCAAAAACTTGATGCACGAATCCCCACACTTCATACAACTATACCAGCAAGTGCTATGGGACATCCAAGTAATACCTTAGTGAGTCAGGGTAGATCCCACGAGGATTGTGGTTTGAAGAAAGCTATGGTTATCTTGTAGATCTTAGTTAGGTAAATAGGAGATGTAGGTATGTTTGTTTAATTGCATAAAAGGAATAAAAAGAAAAGGTTACTCAGAACTTAGAAGTCGTGTAAACTATGATAAAAAGATGGTTAAGGCTTGGAGATGCTTTTTCCTTCTGAATTAACTCTAGTCTTACAGTCTCCTTCAATTCTGAATGATTTCTTCTATTGCAGGCTGTATGTGATCAACACCGTACGGTCGCGGTCGCCAATCTCCTCATGATCTGAACCCCAGGGTTAGTGTGGATCCATTTTGATTGAGGGTGAAGCTCCTGTAGTACATTCTACTTAATAATCCTACTCAAAATGCCACAGACAAGGTCGAAGCTTCCGGATCAGAGAATGCTGCGCCTTTGGGTTCTAGCCTCTACCACAAAGACCCTAATCTCTCTATACCTCGGCTGAATTGGTGTCTTGAGAAGTCCCCAATGAAGTTGTAGATTAGCCGCCTAAGAGATGTATAATCAAGTTGGCGGTTCGATGCTTTCCAGTTACGTATTCACATGAACCCAAGAAGAACACAGGTGGTTGTCAGGAATGCGGTATTAGTATGAAGAACATAGATGATTGTCATGGGTCATCCCATTCATCAAGTCGAAGAACAAAGATACATCTTAGAATTGAATCAAACACGGATTGAAGAGAAACAGTAATACTTTTTTTAATCCATAAAACTCAGCAGGGCTCCTCCCCTCAACCTAGGAGGTTTAGAAACTCATACTGATAGAAAACACAATGATAAACAAAAATATGGCATAAAGTCCTCTATGATTATGTAAAATATCCCTTAAATACTAAACTAATGACTAAGGATTACACAAGAAAGGTAAAACAGTCTCTTTAATGCTAAAATCCACTTTTGGGGCCCACTTGGTGAGTGTTTGGGCTGAGCTTTGATGAGATCCACGTGATATGAGGCCACTAGAGTATTGAGCGCTGGATAGGGGGTCCTCTTTGTGCATTTGGACACTGGTCTCTGATGAGCGGATAATTTATACGCTTTTTGGCATTGTTTTTAGGTAGTTTTTAGTAGGATCTAGCTACTTTTAGGGATGTTTTCATTAGTTTTTATGCAAAATTCACATTTCTGGACTTTACTATGAGTTTGTGTGATTTTCTGTGATTTCAGGTATTTTCTGGCAGAAATTGAGGAACCTGAGCAAAAATTTGATTCAGGCTGACAAAGGACTGCTGATGCTGTTGGATTCTGACCTCCCTGCACTCGAAATGGACTTTCTGGAGCTACAAAACTCCAAATGGCGCGCTCTTAACGGCGTTGGAACGTAGACATCTAGAGATTTTCAGCAATATATAATACTCCATACTTTGTTCAAGCTTAGATGACGCAAACTGGCATCCAACACCAGTTCCATGCTGCATTCTGGAGTTAGACGCCAGAAACACATCACAAACTAGAGTTAAACGCCAAAAACACGTTACAACTTGGCGTTTAAATCCAGAAGAAGCCTTTGCACATGTAAAGCTCAAGTTTAGCCCAAGCACTCACCAAAGTGGGCCCCAGAAGTGATTTTTGCATTTAGACTTATTTCTGTAAACCCTATTAACTAGTCTAGTATAAATAGGACATTTCACTATTGTATTAGACATCTTTGGATTATTTTTGGATTACCTTATGATCCTTTGATCACGTTTATGGGGGCTGGCCATTTGGCCATGCCTGCACCATCACTTATGTATTTTCAACGGTATAGTTTCTACACACCATAGATTAAGGGTGTGGAGCTCTGCTGTACCTCGAGTTTTAATACAATTACTACTATTTTCTATTCAATTCAGCTTATTCTTGTTCTAAGATATTCGTTGCACTTCAACATGATGAATGTGATGATTCGTGACACGCATAATCATTCTCACATATGAATGCGTGACTGAGAACCACTTCCGTTCTACCTTAGAACAAGCGAGTATCTCTTAGATTCCTTAATCAGAATCTTCGTGGTATAAGCTAGAATCCTTTGGCGGCCATTCTTGAGAATCCGAAAAGTCTAAACCTTGTCTGTGGTATTTTGAGTAGGATTCAGGGATTGAATGACTGTGACAAGCTTCAAACTCGTGATTGTTGGGCGTAGTGACAGACGCAAAAGAATCAATAGATTCTATTCTGACATGATCGAGAACCGACAGATGATTAGCCGTGCTGTGACAAGAGCATTTGGACTTTTTTCACTGAGAGGATGGGAAGTAGCCATTGACAACAGTGATGCCTTACATACAGCTTGCCATGGAAAGGAGAATGAAGAATTGGATGAAAGCAATAGGAAAGCAGAGATTCAACAGGAACTAGCATCTTTATGCACTTATCTGAAATTCCCACCATTGAATTACATAAGTATCTCTATTTTATTTTATGCTTTATTTATTATTAATTTTGAAAACTCCATATCCATTTATTATCTGCCTAACTGAGATTTACGAGATGACCATAGCTTGCTTCATACCAATAATCTCCGTGGGATCGATGCTTACTCAGTAAGGTATTACTTGGACGACCCAGTGCACTTGCTGGTTAGTTGTGCAGAGTTGTGACAAAGTGTGATTCATGTTTGAGAGCGCTACCAAGTTTTTGGTGCCATTGTTGATGATCACAATTTCGTGCACCAGTCTCCTTCTTTGGGCGCTGGATGGCTGGATTGGGGTAGGAGGCTGGCGTTTGATGCTAGTTTTGGGCCTTCAATTCTGAAGAAAAGTATGAACTATTATACATTGCTGGAAAGCTCTGGAAGTTAGCTTTCCATAGCCATTGAGTATGCTCTATTTATACTTTTTTTGCTCCAGAAAATCTCTTTCGAGTGCAAGGAGGTTAGATCCGGACAACATCTGTAGTGCTTTTTCTGTCTTTGAATCAGACTTTTGCTCCAGCTCCTCAATTTCAGCCAGAAAATACCTGAAATTGGATAGAAATACACAAAATCAAAGTAGAATCCAAAAATGTTAATTTAACACAAAAACATATGAAAATATAATAAAACTTAAACAAAACATACAAAAAACTATATGAAAATGATGTCAAAAAGCGTATAAAATATCCGCTCATCATCTATCTAGACCATCGGAAACTCCTTTACCTAGGCTGCTATATAATCCTTCATTTGAGTGGGTAAAGCTTATTAATCTTACCTTTATCATCCCACTTGAATTTGCTTTGCTTGAAACAGATGGCCAACTTATGGCGCTTTGTGGAATGAAGCATAAAAGAAAGATGTTTAGTGGTTGGCGTTTAAATCTAGGCTCATTGTGGTTGGAAGCTCAAAATTTAGGAGCAAGGATTGGTGAACTACTCAATTGAATGGGTCTAGGAGGATCGTTTGGTGCCTAAGTGAGAATTCGGCTTGCTTTTCACCCAATTGGAACTATGATGATCAACCTGAAGATGGATGTGAAAACAAAGTGTAGGATCTGAGATCACAAAAGAGGACCCATTTTGGGAGCTCATGGTTTGTAGAGAACTCCATCAAAGCTTGATGCAAATGACATGGAGTGATGGAGCTTATTAGAAATCCAAGCATTGGTGGAAGTTCAAAGATGAATTCAAGCATAAGCCACCTTGATGGAGAGCTCCCCATAAATCCAAGTTAAGGACAATAAAGAAAAGTGCTAGGTAAGAGATACCCCCACCATGGTAAACTCTTTTCATTTTTCTCTTTTTATACATATTGGTAAATTAGTTTAATTTCATGTTTTGTTTGGTTAGTTGAGTTTATTTAGTAGTCTAGTATGTTAAATAAGGTTTTATGGTATTTTGGTAGCTGTTTGGAGGTTTGGAATTCTTGGTTTGGTGCTAGAACATTGAAAACTTTGGAAAATAGAGCACCAAGCCACGCGTATGCGTCACCCACGCGTACGCATGACCCTAAGAATTTCAACCCCCCACACGTACGCCTCGCCCACGCATACGCGTGACATCCAAATTTTTCAGGTGCAGTACAAAAACTAGAGAGTTGTGCACGTAGTGTGCTGAAATTGTGCCTCTAGCACAATTTTGACCTACGCGTACGCCTTACCTATCTCTCTCTTCACTCACGTGTGCGCATCGACAAAGCATACGCGTCGCGCCCCATTCCTACCATTCACGCGTACACGTGATGGTGTGCTAATCCCCACACCTTCGTATAGCTGTACCAACAAGTGCACTGGGTCGTCCAAGTAATACCTGAGCGAGTCAGGATCGATAGCACGAGGATTGTTGGTTTGAAGCATGCTATGGTTATCCTGTAGATCTTAGTCAGGCGAGTCAGAATTTAGTTGGATTGATGCAAGGGCAATTAATAATGGGAATATATTGTATAAATTAAAATCAATAATAGGAATAAGGTAAAGGATTGGAGTTGCTTTGTCTTTCTGAATTAACTCTGGTATCACTGTCTCCTTTGCTTGTGAATGATCTCTTCTATGGCAGGATGTATGTGATCAAAGCCATTGCCCGTAGTCATTGATCTCTTCTGCTCCAGATCAAATGCCATTTCCCGTGGTCATCCAATCTGACGGAGAGTGAAGCTCTAGCAGTTCATTCACTTGGTGATCCTACTTAAAACGCCACAGACAAGGTCAAATCTTCCAAATTAGAGAATGCTGCTTCTTTAATTCTAGCCTATACTACAGAGACCCTAATCTCCCCAAAAATTAGCTGAACTGGTGTCTCGAGAAGTCCCCAACGAAGTCGTGGATTAGCTGTCTGAGAGATGTATAAACATAGTTGTTGGTTCGCGCTTTCCAGCAACATATTCACACGAACCCAAGTAGACGCAGGTGTTTGTCAGGCACGTTCGTCTTATTATGATGAACAAAGCTGATTGTCACTGATCATCATATTTGCTAAGTTGTAGAACGAATATACATCTTAGAAATAAATCAAACACGAATCAAAGAAGAAAGAGTAATACTTTTATTAATTCATAGGACTTAGCAAGGCTCATCCACTCGACCTAGGAGGTTTAGAAACTCATACTAAAACGAAAATATAATGTAAAACTCAAAAAAAAGTGTATGATGTGTGTCCCCCCTTTAGAGAGATGTAAAATAAGTCTTAAATACTAAACAGATGACTAGTAAGGGTAAAACAGTCTATCTAGTGTTAAAATTCACTAGATAGTTGCTGGGCAAGGGCATGCAGTTGCTGAGTCAATGGGCCATCATGTTCTGGAGGGTTAGGTTCAGTAGATACCGCCTTAACCTCTCCTTTTATAGAAGTTTTAGTAGATAAGTACATATGCTGATTAATGGCAACTGTCTTAATAAGCTCTTGAGTTTCTTCAATGGTCTTTCTCATATGTATGGAACTACTAGCAGAGTGGTCCAAAGGCATTCTAGCCATGTCTGAAAGTCCATAGTAGAAGATGTCTAACTGTATCCATTCTAAAAATATTTTAGTGGGACATTTTCTAAACATCCTTCTATATCTCTCCCAGGCATCATAAAGAGATTATCTATCTCCTTGTTTGAAGCCTTTGATGTCCATCCTCAGCTGGGTCATTTTTCGTGAAGGGAAATATTGATTTAAAAACTTGTCTATTAACTGTTTCCAAGTTTTCAAGCTAGCTTTAGGCTGGTTATCCAACCACCTCTTTGCATGATCCTTTAAAGCAAAGGAAAAGAGCAATAGTCTGTAGACATCTTGGTTTACTCCCTTACTATGTACTGTGTCAGCAATCTTTAAGAAATCTTAGTTCAAAGCTATTTTCTCTGATGTGAGGTATGCTAATACTTCTTCCATAGAAGTCAGCAGTGGGATTTGTATAAGATCCCAGAGCTCTTCTAAACTCTTTATTCCCATTTGGGTTTATGATGAAGGAAGGTAGAAGTGGAGAAAGAGGGACAGAGGTAGAAGAGGTAGAAAAAGAAATAGAAGTAGAAAAGATGAACAATAATTAAAATATTTTTGTTTTTAATTTATTTATTTATTTAATCCGAAATTAAAATTAATTAGTTAAAAAGGAATGAAATTCGAAAAGAAGAAAGAAGAGTAGAAGAGAAGTTTTTGAAAATTAAGAGAGGAGAGTTAGTTATGAAGTTTTGAAAAAGAAAAGAGAGAAGATAAGTAGTTAATTAAGAAAAGATTTGAATTTAAAATAAGATAAGAGATAAGATAAGAAAAGATTTGAATTTAAAAAATATAAGAAAAGATAAGGTAAGAAATTAAAAAGATTTGAAGAAGATTTCATTTTAAAATTTGAAGTTAGAAAAGATAAGATAAGAATTTGAAAAGATTTGAAAAAGATTTAAAAAGATAAGATTTGAAATTTGAATTCTTAAATTTTAAATTTGAAAAATATGAGATTTTGAATTTTGAAAAAAAGATAAGGTAAGATTTTTGAAAAAGATAGGATTTTTAATTTTGAAAAAAATTGATTTTTGAAAATTGAAAACTAAGATAAGATAAGATAAAATTTTGAAATTAAAATCTGAATTTTTAATGCTACTTTTTGAAAATTAAGTAAAAAATAAAAATAGAAAATATAATTTTTTTTTGAATTTAATGTTGAGAGAGAAAAACAAGTGAAAACATAAAACTTAAAATTTTTAGATCTAGTGCACCTTATTTTCGAAAATTTTGGAGGGAAACACAAAGGGACACCAAACTTAAAAATTTTAAGATCAAAACACAAAGAAAACACAGGAACACTTTGAAGGTTAACAAGAATCAACTTCATAATTTTTCAGATTATCAATTACATTTCTCTTTCTTTTCATCATTCTTTCAAGAGCCAACAAATTTAGCATTCATAAAGTTCACTATAAAAAACATGCACTATTTAAGCATTCATTCAGAAGACAAAAAGTGTTGTCACCACATAAAAATAATTATAATTTTTCTTATTGAAAACTTGAAATAATTGCCTCCTTACTCTAAAGAGAATTTACTATTTTATTCATGTTTAGTAATGATGAGAAGAACAAATTATAGCTTACTTGGAGATAATAAAAATAAAACTAAAAATAAAGACTCTAATTATTAATGCTTATGTAATTTTTAAGATAGGTTTCTAATAATAAAAGTTATCACAGATTTAAGATTAGGACTCAACAACCTTTATTTTGGGAGATGGATGCTTATGCTCCTTCAATCTGTGGGGTGTCTGGTCCCTCAAGGGAGTGCTTCTGGCGCTTCAGCTCCTATAGCTCACGCCCCTGTTTTTCTTGTTCCTTAAGCAGCTTGCAGAGCATGCTATTTTGATTTTGCTGTTCTTCCTTAACTTGATCCATAGCTTCTTCCAGCTTGGTGACAGATGCTTCTAGGCAGGCCCAGTAGTCAATTTGAGGGATTTCTGGGAGGAATTCCTGCGCCCTCCTCTATAAGGAGTTGTCATGTACTTGTTGTCCCTCCATTGACGTTTTGGTGATTGGATGCTCGATTGAGATAAACTCATCCACTCCCATCTTTACCCCAGCATCTTTACATAGCAGAGAAATTAAGCTTGGGTAAGCCAATTTGGCTTCAGTGGAGTTCTTATTTGCAATTATATAAATCTCACAAGCAATCAGATGATGAATCTCCACTTCGTTTCCCAGCATAATGCAATGAATTATCACTGCTCTTTTGACAGTGACTTCAGAGCGGTTGTTAGTGGGCAGTATAGAATGCCCAATGACGTCCAACCAGCCCCTAGCGACTGGTTTGAGATCTCCTCTCTTGAGTTGGTTTGGGACACTTTTTGAGTTGGTTATCCACTTAGTTCCAGGGAGGCATATGTCCTCTAGAACTTGGTCTAAACGCTTATCTACTCTCACCATTCTCCTATTAAAGGATTCTGGATCATCTTATAGTTGAGGTAGCTTGAAGACCTCTCTTATTTTGTCACGGTGGAAATAAATAGTCTTCCCTCTAACCATAGTTCGAAAGGTATGGAAGGCAGTTCTCGTCATTCTCTGCTTATCTGTTAACCATAGATTTGAGTAGAATTCTTGGACCATGTTTCCACCTTTATCTTAGGATTAGCTAGGATTTTCCATCCTCTGTTTCGAATCTGTTCTTGGATCTCTGGATATTCATCTTCTTTCAGATCGAACATAACTTCCGGGATCACTGACCTCAAACCCATTATTTTGTGGTAATAGTCTGCATGTTCTTTGGTTAAGAACCTCTCTTAATTCCAAAGTGGTTTTGGATTATTTTCTTTCTTGCCTCTAAAAGTGGTTTCTTTTCCTTTAGGGGCCATGATCTTGGTGAGTTTTTGCTCAGTGATCACGGAAAGACACACCAAACTTAGAGGTTTGCTTGTCCTCAAGCAAAAGAAAGGAAAGGAGAGGAATAGAGGGGGAGACAGATTCGAATGGTGGATTGATGGGGATGGCCAAACGTGTATTTAAAAGGGAGGGGGTGGGTTTCGAAAATTTTGAAAAAGATATGATAGAAAGATATGATTTGGAAAAGATGAATCATGATATGAAAAGATGAGATTTTAAAATTAAAAAGATATATAAAAGATATAAAGAAGTTAAATCTGAATTTTTGTTGATGCATCTAAGAATTTAAAAGATGATATGATGAGTTGGAAAAGATTTGAAAGAAAATGAAAAGATAATTGAGTTTTTGAAAAAGATTTGAAAGAGATTTTGAAAGAAAATTGAAAAGAATCTAGAAGATCATTAAATTTTTGAAAATTGAATTTGAGAGATGAAGATTTGTAACATGTTTATGCAGAAAATTATGAATTAAAACATGAAAATTTGAAAAAATATTGAAGTGAAAAACAAAATCTCCTCCCCCTATCCTTTCTAGTATTAAACGCCCAGAATGATACCCATTTTGGCGTTTAACGCCCAAAATACCTCCTACTGGCATTTTTGAGTCAGTGGGCTCTTTTTCTCTGCTTTGTGCTCTGAATCCTTCTGTAACTTTGTGAACTTCTGCATTTGGACAATCAACCTTAAAGATAATTTATATCAAACTCCTATAATTATTATTTAAATAGCAAGAACCTTTGCTAATGTCTGGGTTGCCTCCTAGCAATCGCTTCTTTATTGTCTTTAGCTGGACTTTTACTTAGCTTTAGTCTAGTCTCAGTTTTGAGCATTCTTGCTCAACATTGATTTCAAGATAATGTTTCACTCTCTGTCCATTAACAATGAACTTTTTGTTAGAGTCAACATCTTGAAGCTCCACATATCCATATGGTGACACACTTGTGATCACATATGGTCCCCTCCACCGGGATTTTAATTTCCCGGGGAACAATCTAAGCCTAGAGTTAAATAGCAGAACCTTTTGTCCTAGCTTAAAGACTCTGGATGACAGTTTCTTGTCATGCCACCTTTTGCTTTCTCTTTTTAAATTTTTGCATTTTCGAAAGCATAGAGTCTGAACTCCTCTAGCTCGTTCAACTGGAGCAATCCTTTCTCTCTAGCTAACTTGGCATCAAGGTTTATGAATCTGGTTGCCCAGTAGGCCTTGTGTTCCAATTCCACTGGCAGGTGACAGGCTTTTCCATACACAAGCTGGTATGGAGAGGTCCCTATAGGAGTTTTGAATGTAGTTCTGTATGCCCATAAAGCATCATCCAGACTCCTTGCCCAATCCTTTCTACAGGTGCTTACCATCCGTTCCAGGATTCATTTTAGTTCTCTATTTGAGACTTTAGCCTGCCTATTTGTATGTGGATGATATGGAGTTGCCACTTTGTAGTTAATTCCATATCGGATCAGAGCAGAGTCAAGTTGTTTATTGTAGAAATGAGTTCCTCCATCACTGATTAGTATTCTGGGGACACCAAATCTGCTGAAGATATGCTTCTGAAGGAACTTCAGCATTGTCTTAGTATCATTAGTGGGTGTGGCAATTGCCTCTACCCATTTAGATACATAATCTACGGCCACCAGAATGTAAGTGTTTGATTATGATGGTGGGAAAGGCCCCATGAAGTCAACACCCCAAGCATCAAACAAATCAATCTCTAAGATCCCTTGCTGAGGCATGGCATAACCGTGAGGTAGATTACTAGCTCTTTGGCAACTGTCACAGCTACGTACAAACTCTCGGGAGTCTCTATAGAGAGTAGGTCAGTAGAAACCACATTGGAGGACTCATGTGGCTGTCCGCCCACTTCCGAAATGTCCTCCATACTGTGATCCATGGAAATGCCATAGGATCTTCTGTGCCTCTTCTCTGGGCATACACCTACGGATCATTCCGTCTGCACATCTCTTAAAGAGATATGGTTCATCCCACAAGTAGTACTTTGCATCAGTAACGAATTTTTTTGTTTGCTGCCTGCTATACTCTTTAGGTATGAATCTTATCGCTTTATAGTTTACAATGTCTGCAAACTATGGTACTTTCTGAATGGCAAAGAGTTGCTCATCTGGAAAAGTTTCAGAGATCTCAGTAGAGGGGTGGGACGCCCCTTCAACTGGTTATATTCGGGACATGTGATCTGCTACTTGGTTCTCTGTCCCTTTTTTGTCTTTTATTTATATATCAAACTCTTGCAGAAGCAACACCCATCTTATGAGCCTGGGTTTTGAATCTTGCTTTGTGAGTAGATATTTAAGAGCAGCATGGTCAGTATACACAATCACTTTTGATCCTACTAAATAGGATTTAAACTTGTCAATGGCATAAACCACTACAAGCAGCTCTTTTTTTGTGGTTGCGTAATTCTTCTGTGCGTCATTCAGAACATGACTGGCATAGTAAATGACATGCAGGAGCTTGTTATGTCGTTGTCCTAATACTACACCAATAGCATGGTCACTGGTGTCACACATTATTTCAAATCATAATTTCCAGTCTGGTGCAGAAATGACTGGTGCTGTGACCAGCTTAGCTTTCAGAGTCTCAAACGCCCGCATACACTCTGTGTCAAAGACAAAGGGTGTATCAGCAGCTAGCAGATTGTTTAGAGGTTTTGCAATTTTTGAAAAATCCTTTATAAACCTCTGATGAGCGGATAATTTATACACTTTTTGGCACTATTTTTAGTATGTTTTTAGTACATTTTAATTAGTTTTTAGTATGTTTTTATGAGTTTTTATTTAAAATTCACCTTTCTGGGCTTTACTATGAGTTTGTGTGTTTTTCTGTGATTTCAGGTAATTTCTGGCTGAAATTGAAGGACCTGAGCAAAAATCTGATTCAGAGGCTCAAAAAGGACTGCAGATGCTGTTGGATTCTGAACTCCCTGTACTCGAAGTGGATTTTCTGGAGCTACAGAGGCCCAATTGGCACGCTCTCAATTGCGTTGGAAAGTAGACATCCTGGGCTTTCCAGAATTATATAATAGACCATACTTTGCCTGAGATTTAATGGCCCAAATTGGCATTGCAAATCAGCTTCAGAATTCCCGGCGTTTAACGCCGGAACTGGCACAAAAGTTGGAGTTAAACGCCCAAACTGGTACAAAAGCTGGCGTTTAACTCCAGGAAAAGTCTCTACACATGAAAGCTTCAATGCTCAGCCCAATCACACACCAAGTGGACCCCGGAAGTGGATTTTCACGTCATTTACTCATTTCTGTATATCCTAGGTTACTAGTTCACTATAAATAGGATCTTTTGACATTGTATCTTTATCTTATGACACTTTACACATTTCATACTGTACCTTCTACGGCATGAGTCTCTAAACCCCATGGTTGGGGGTGAGGAGCTCTGCTGTGTCTTGATGGATTAATGCAATTACTACTGTTTTTCATTCAATCACACTTGCTTCCATTCTAAGATATCATTTGTTCCTCAACTTGATGAATGTGATGATCTGTGACACTCATCATCATTCTCACCTATGAATGTGTGCCTGACAACCACCTCTGTTCTACCTTAGATTGAGTGGATATCTCTTGGATCCCTTAATCGGAATCTTCGTGGTATAAGCTAGAATTGATGGCGGCATTCTTGAGAATCCAGAAGGTCTAAACCTTGTATGTGGTATTCTGAGTAGGATTCAAGGATCGAATGACTGTGACGAGCTTCAAACTCGCGATTGTGGGGCATTAGTGACAGACGCAAAAGAATCACTGGATTCTATTCCGACATGATCGAGAACCGACAGATGAATAGCCGTGCTGTGACAGAGCACGTTGAACATTTTCACTGAGAGGATGGGATGTAGCCATTGACAACGGTGAAACTCTACATATAGCTTGCCATGGAAGGAGTCTTGCGTGCATAAAGAAGAAGACAGTAGGAAAGCAGAGATTCAGAAGATCGAGCATCTCCAAAACCTCAACCTGTTCTCCATTACTGCAAAACAAGTATCTATTTCATGTTCTTTTACTTTTCACAATTAAACCTGAGAATTATTGATATCCTGACTAAGAGTTATAAGATAACCATAGCTTGCTTCAAGCCGACAATCTCTGTGGGATCGACCCTTATTCACGTAAGGTATTACTTGGACGATCCAGTGCACTTGCTGGTTAGTTGTGCGGAATTGCAAAAGTGTGATTGCGATTTCGTGCACCAACCTCCTATAGAATCCTGCACTCCCCAGAAAGCTTCTGATTGCCTTAACATTGGCAGGTGGTGGTAATTTTTCAATTACCTCTACCTTAGCTTGATCCACCTCTATTCCCTTGTTCAAAATTTTATGTTCAAGGACAATTCCTTCAGTCACCATAAAGTGACATTTTTCCTAGTTTAAAACCAGTTTAATCTCTTGGCACCTTTTCAAAACAAGTGCTAGATGATCAAGACAGGAGCTGAATGAGTCTCCAAATACTGAGAAGTCATCCATGAAGACTACCATAAATTTTTCCACCATATCAGAGAAAATAGAGAGCATGCATCTCTAAAAGGTTGCAGGTGCATTGCACAGACCAAATGGCATCGTTTTGTAAGCAAATACTCCAGATGAACATGTGAATGCTGTTTTCTCTTGATCCTGAGGATCTACTGCAATTTGGTTATAACTTGAATAGCCATCCAAAAAGTAGTAATAGTCATGACCTGCTAATTTTTCTAGCATCTGGTCTATGAATGGTAAAGGAAAATGATCCTTTCTGGTGGCTGTATCGAGCCTTCTGTAATCAATACACATGCGCCACCCTGTGACTATTCTTGTAGAAACCAGTTCATGCCTTTTTTTTATTATGAACCACTGTCATGCCTCCCTTCTTGGTTACAACTTGGACAGGGCTCACCCAGGGGCTATCAGAAATAGGATAAATGATCCCAGCCTCTAGTAATTTAGTGACCTCTTCCTGCACCAACTCCTTCATGGTTGGATTCAGCCACCGCTATGGTTGAACCACTGGCTTGGCATCATCCTCCAATAGAATCTTGTGCATGCATCTGGCTGGGTTAATGCCCTTAAGATCACTTATGGACCACCCAAGAGCTCTCTTGTGTGTCATTAGCACCTGAATTAGTGCTTTCTCTTCCTGTGGATCTAAACCAGAGCTTATGAACACCGAAAAAGTGTCATCTTCTCCCAGAAATGCATATTTCAGGGATGGTGGTAGTGGTTTAAGCTCGGGTTTAGAAGGCTTCTCCTCCTTATGAGGAGTTATCAGAGATTCTTCTGTTTTTTCTGATTCCTCCAAGTCAGGCTGGACATCTTTGAAGATATCTTCTAGCTTTGATTCGAGACTCTCAGTCATATTAATCTCCTCCACCAGGGAGTCAATAATATCAATACTCATGCAATCTATTGAAGTGTCTGGATGCTGCATAGCTTTGACATCATTCAACTTAAACTCATCCTCATTGACTCTTAGAATCTCTTCCCCTTTTTGGACGTCAATGAGAGCTTGTCTAGTTGCTAGAAAAGGTCTTCCTAGAATGAGAGTTACACTCTTGTGCTCCTCCATTTCCAGCACTACAATGTCAGTGGGAAAGGCGAATGGCCCAATCTTGACAATCATGTCCTCAATCACGTTTGATGGCATTTTAATAGAGCCATCAGCAAGTTAGAGACATATCCAGGTTGGTTTGACTTCTTTAGTCAAACCAAGCTTTCTGATAGTGGATGCAGGTATCAGGTTGATACTTGCCCCTAGATCACATAGAGCTGTCTTGGTACAAGTACCCTCTAATGTGCATGGTATCATAAAGCTTCCAGGGTTCTTAAGCTTCTCTGGTAAGCTTTTCAGAATGACTGCACTACATTCTTCAGTAAGGAAAACTTTTTCAGTTTCACTCCAATCCTTCTTATGACTTAAGATCTCTTTCATGAACTTAGCATAAGAGGGTATTTGCTCAAGTGCTTCTGCAAACGGAATCTTTATTTCAACACTCGCGAGTTTAAAGCTCGTCACAGTCATCCAATCCCAGAATCCTATCCAGAATACCACAGACAAGGTTTAGACTTTCCGGATTCTCATGAATGCCGCCATCAATTCTAGCTTATACCACGAAGATTCTGATTAAGGAATCTAAGAGATACTCATTCAATCTGATGTAGAACGGAGGTGGTTTTCAGACACACATTCATGGATTGAGGAAGGTAATGAGTGTCATGGATCACCACCTTCTCCATAGTGAAGCACGAATGAACATCTTAGATAGGAACACACATGTTTGAATGGAGAGACAGAAATAATTGCATTAATTCATCGAGACGCTGCAGAGCTCCTCACCCCCAATAATGGAGTTTAGAGACTCATGCCGTCAAAGAGTATAAAATTCAGATCTAAAAATGTCATGAGATACAAAATAAGTCTCTAAAAGTTGTTTAAATACTAAACTAGTAACCTAGGTTTACAGAAAATGAGTAAACTAAGATAATTGGTGCAGAAATCCACTTCTGAGGCACACTTAGTGTGTGCTGGGGCTGAGACTTAAGCTTCTCACATGCCTGGGCTGTTTCTGGAGTTGAACGCCAGGTTGTAACCTGTTTCTGGCGTTGAACTCCAACTTGCAACCTGTTTCTGGCGCTGAACGCCAGACTACAACATGGAACTGGCGTTGAACGCCAGTTTACGTCCTCTATCTTCGTGCAAAGTATAGACTATTATATATTGCTGGAAAGCCCTGGATGTCTACTTTCCAACCCAACTGAGAGCGCACCAATTGGACTCCTGCAGATCAAAAAAATCCATTCCGAGTGCAGCTGGGTCGTCCAAGTAATACCTTACGTGAGTAAGGGTCGATCCCACGGAGATTGTCGGCTTGAAGCAAGCTATGGTTATCTTGTAAGTCTTAGTCAGGATATCAATAATTATCAGGTTTGACTGTAAAAAGCAAAAGAACATGAAATAAGTACTTGTTTTGCAGTAATGGGGAACAGGTTGAGGTTTTGGAGATGCTCTATCTTATGAACCTCTGCTTTCCTACTGTCTTCTTCTTCAAGCACGCAAGGCTCCTTCCATGGCAAGCTGTATGTAGGGTTTCACCGTTGTCAATGGCTACCTCCCATCCTCTCAGTGAAAATGTTCAACGCGCTATGTCACAGCACAGCTAATCATCTGTCGATTCTCAATCAGGTTGGAATAGAATCCAGTGATTCTTTTGCGTCTGTGACTAACGCCCATCCCTCAGGAGTTTGAAGCTCGTCACAGTCATTCAATCCTTGAATCCTACTCAGAATACCACAGACAAGGTTTAGACCTTCTGGATTCTCTTGAATGCCGCCATCAATTCTAGCTTATACCACGAAGATTCCGATTAATGAATCCAAGAGATATTCACTCAATTTAAAGTAGAACGGAGGTGGTTGTCAGGCACACATTCATGGTTGAGAATGATGATGAGTGTCACGGATCATCACATTCATCAAGTTGAAGAACAAGTGATATCTTAGAATAGAAGCAAGCGTGATTGAATGAAAAACAGTAGTAATTGCTTTAATCCATCAAGACACAGCAGAGCTCCTCACCCCCAACCATGGGGTTTAGAGACTCATGCCGTAGAAGATACAATGAGAAACGTGTAAAGTGTCATGATGTCCAGATACAATGTCAAAAGATCCTATTAATAGTG
>NC_029777.3:33066244-33074451 GCF_000817695.3 Arachis duranensis
ATGCCAGTTTGGGCGTTTAACTCCAATTTTTATGCCAGTTCCAGCGTTAAACGCTGGGAATTCTGAAGCTGATTTGCAACGCCGGTTTGGGCCATCAAATCTCGGGCAAAATATAGACTATTATACATTGCTGGAAAGCCCAGGATGTATACTTTCCAACTGCATTGAGAGCGCGCCAATTGGGCTTCTATAGCTCCAGAAAATTCACTTCGAGTGCAGGGAGGTCAGAATCCAACAGCATCTGCAGTCCTTTTCAGCCTCTGAGTCAGATTTTTGCTCAGGACCCTCAATTTCAGCCAGAAAATATCTGAAATCACAGAAAAACACACAAACTCATAGTAAAGTCCAGAAAAGTGAATTTTAACTAAAAACTAATAAAAGTATACTAAAAACTAACTAAAATATACTAAAAACATACTAAAAACAATGCCAAAAAGCGTATAAATTATCCGCTCATCAGAGATTAGAATCCAACAACATCAGCAGTCCTTTTTCAGCCTAAGTCAGAATTTTGCTCAGCTCCCTCAATTTCAGCCAGAAAATTCCTGAAATTATAGAAAAACACATAAACTCATAGTAAAGTTCAGAAATATGAATTTTGCCTAAAAACTAATAAAATTATACTAAAAACTAACTAAAACATACTAAAATCTACATGAAATTATCCCCAAAAAGCGTATAAAATATCCTCTCATCAATGCTACAGGGAGAAGTTGGCTTGTGGTTCCAAGTGCCACTCCCACTTGATTTTTCCCTTTGGAGTATGACCCACCTTGCAACGTTGAAATTATGGAGTTTTTTGGGCCTCAAAATGAATGTCCACTATAAAGTGTTATTTATTTTTGGAAAGCCCTGTATGTTAGATTTCCAACACCTTTGGAATCAACTCATTTGGACCTTTGTAGCTCAAGTTACACCCATTTGAAGGTGAATATGTCAGTCTGTCAGGTAGCCCAGCGTGCCACGCCCACTTGTGGCGTGCCACGCCCTATATGTTGTGAAGCTAGCGTGCCACGCCCAAAACTGTCGTGCCACACCTCAATGATGCATCAGAATCTCCTCTCTGGCCATTAGAACTGGCGTGCCACACCCAGAATTCCAAGTGGCACGTCCATTATGAAAATAGAGCTGGCGTGCCACGCCTTCGATATCAAGTGGCACGCCCAGGTTTTAGAATGCAGAATTAATGGCCTTTGTCACATCCAGTTTTAACGTCCACCCTAGAGTATTATATCGTTGGAAAGTTCTTGATGTCAGCTTTCCAATGCCACCAAGGTCACATCATTTGGACCTCTAGAACTCAAGTTATGTCCCTTTGAAGATGAAGCGGTCAGGTTAGTAACTCTGTAGTGATGTGTTTTTCTTCTTGTAATTTTGGGGTCAATATCTTCCTCAATTCTAGTTTCCATTATATAGTGTTATATATGGTTGAAATGCCCTGGATGTCTACTTTCGAATGGCACTAGAATCACCCCATTTGGGGTTGTATAGCTCAAGATAGCTTCATTTGAATGAGAGGAGGTCAGGCTGGCATATGCCCCAGCGTGCCATGCCAATGCTTGGTGTGCCACGCCCATAGTGGGACACAAAATCACTCCTTTGGAAGTTAAGCATGGCGTGCCATGCCCAAGACACCAAGTGACACGCCCAAGTTGGAACTTCATTCTTTCAAGCTTGGCATGCCACGCCTAGAACCCAAGTGGCACGCCCAAGTCACAATTGAGATTGGCGTGCCACGCCTTTGACATCAAGTGGTATGCCCGTGTTGAACTCTTCAATCACTCTTGCTGGAATGTTTGCCTGGCGTGCCATGCCTAGAGCACCAAGTGGCACGCCCAGCTTTATTTGCTTGTTTTGTGCTCTTTTTGATTCTTTTTCCACCTGAAATTTAACACTAACCATTTCAAAGCAATGTACTACAATATATATCATTTGTTCCATGAAATTGCATTGATTTAATAGGATTGTGTTCTTTATATGGTCCTTTTAGATAGGAAAAAGGGTACATGATGCGTAGTCATCAATCACCAACATGAGTTGGGTTTCCATAACTCAAGATTGCCTAATTACTCTTTCCAAGCCAAAAATACTCAAAATCTACTCTAAAGTCCAACCAAGCATTTTATCAAACACTTGGTGGGTATAAAAGGAAAGCATGGTAAAGTGCAAGAATAGTAAATCTATCAACTACCAATTGCAAGAAAAGTAAATTCACAACTCAAATCAACAATTAAAAGAACATCAAACATTAAATTTCATTAATTGTAAATCAAATTCAACATGAGTTTATCATCACAAAAGAAACATAAAAGAGAAATTAATATGAAAACTAAGAGAATCAAGTAGTAGGAACAAGAAATCATAAAGAAAACAAGATGAAAACATGAAGTTGGACCTAGATCTAATATGCAAATAGCCTAAGAACTCTAATTCTAGAGAGAAGAAGGAGCTTCTCTCTCTAGAAACTAAACTACATGATGCTAACACTTCAAACAATTGCTCCTATCCTATCCTTGTGTGTACAGAAGTCTTTAAAAAGTTTGCATACTTTGGAATTTGTTGAATAATATCAAGAAGTGGTATGGTTACCTCAACCTTCTTGAACACTTGAAGCATGTTCAAATCAAATTCCGGTGTTTTCTTTGCTTTCTTCACCATGGAAGGGAATGGAATAGGAATGGACTCATCCACTATAGCTTTCCTCTTGGGTTCCTTGAGGTTTACTCCTTCTTCCTCATGCCTTTTGTCTACCCCCTCTTCTTCATGTGGAGTTTCAACAACCACTTCTTCCTCATGAATGTCCTCCAAGACCCTTGGAGGTATCTCCTCCAACGTAGTTCCCGATCATAGAGTGATGGCGTTGATACCACCCTTTGGGTTTGGTTGGGGTTGGGATGGAAGGTTAGAAGAGCTTGAGGGTTGGTTGGTGTTGTTGTTGGAGGTGGGGGGTTGGTTTGACATGACCATCTTTGAAAGCATGTTGGTGAGGTTAGCCAATTGAGTACCCAAGGCATCAAATTAAGCCTTGTTCCTCTCATCTCATTTCTCCATAGCGGCTCTAAGCTCGTCAACTTGATTGGTGGGAGATGGAGAGGTTTGATTGGATTGTTGTCTACGGTGTGGTGCTTGGTACTTGGTGTAGTTGTTTTGGTTTGGTTGGAGTGACTTTGGTTAGCTTGGTAGTTGGTGTTGTTATGGTGGTATTGAGATGAAGATTGGTTGTTGTTGTGATGAGAAGAAGAGTTGTTCCATCTTTGGTTTCGATTGCTCCCTTGTGCATTATCCCTCCACTCTTGATGTTGATTACTACCATGAGGGTAGTTGTTTTGGCCTTGAGAAGGATAGGGTGGACGGTTGTTGTAATTCACATTGGCCACTACAAGGGCATGTTCCTCTTGAATTTGATGGCATTGATCGATGTAATGTGTAGTGCTAGAGCACAAACCACAAATCCTAGGAGGGCCTTCAAGTTGAGCAACTGGAGGTGGAGCTTGGATGGCTTGGATGGAGTAGTATTCCTTTTGATCCTTTTGTATTTGCGTGAGGATGGTGGTCATATCCCTAAGTGCTTTGGTTAGGCCTGATTTGGAAGGAGACGGTTCTACCACACCTTTGAGAGAATTACTTCTCACCCTTGTATGTTGTGTAGCTTCGGCAACATCCTTTATCAAATTCCAAGCTTCTCCCTCCATCTTGTTTTTCGAAAGGGAACCACCGCTAGAAGCGGTGAGCAATCTTCTATCTTCCACACAAAGACCTCTGGTGAAGTAGCTAATGAGCAAGTGAGTGTTCATTCCATGGTGTGGACAAGATTCCAATAGCCTCTTGAATCGAGACCAATACTCGTACAAACTCTCTTGGTTTCTTTGCATTATACCCGAAATCTCCTTCCAGATGTAGTCGGTCTTTTCCGGTGGGAAGAATTTATCTAGAAACTCTCTTCTCAAGAAATCCCAATTGGTCACAATCTCATCCGGTAGCGAATAAAACCATGTCTTTGCTTGCCCTTCAAGAGAGAAAGGAAAGGCAAAAACCATGATAGCCACCTCATCAGCTCCATGCCTTCGGGCCATAGAACAAGCAACTTGAAAATTCTTTAGATGTCAGATGGGGTCTTGACCCGGCAACCCATGATACTTAGGTAGTAGATTTATCAAGCTACTCTTCAATTCAAAGTTTGGATCAAGGTTAGGATACCTTGCTTGCAACGATTGAAGTATGATATCCGGAGCTCCTTGCTTATGCAAAGTGATCCGGCGTGGCTCCGCCATGTATGGCTCACCTGTAGGATGCAAAGATGTATTAGTAGTGCCAACAGAAGAATAGGAAGTAGCGGACTCCAAGTCACTCCCGGTACCGCCTAGTGATTTGGTATGTTCCTCAAGAGAGGCTAAAGTACTAGCCGTATAGTCCAACCGCCATCTAGCTTGCCGAGTGTGTAACAAAGTTCTTTCAATCTCGGGATCAAAATCGGCTAAGCTAGAATTCGGTGGAGACCGAGTCATCAAACTTGAGAGTCATAGCACAAAAATAAAAGAAGCTAAACTATGGCTAAGTATTGAAAGCAAAAAAACTATCTACAATATTCACATATTCACATAACCAATATCAAGGCATATGTAGCCATTTCCCGGCAACGGCGCCAAAAATTTTGATGCGTGCTCATGGACTATGTCGGAAGAGAATTTCTCAAAAAAGTTGCATTGCAAGTATAGTTCTACCAACAACAATCCTCGAGGATCAAATTTAGAAAGGAATTGGTTGTCACAAGTTCAACCCCAATAAAATAACCGAAGTATTCAAACCTCAGGTCGTCTCACAAGGAATGGGCAAACATGTGCTTCAACATTGGTTAGAAATTTGGGGTTGTAAGTTATGAGCAAGGAATTAAACTAGGAATCCTAGCGAACAAGTAATCTTAAAGTGCAAGGAACTAATTCAAATAACTAAGCAAGATGTGAGAAATTCCAAACTAAGAAGACAACATTCAATATAATTCTACTCTCAACTAAACAGTAACTATAACTAAAACAAGACAATTAGGAATTTGGGTTTTCAAATATGAATAATAAAAGAAACTCTTGCCTAGGCATGGGAATTGGGGTCACTATCCTTGTCTAATAACCATATCTTGACAATTATGAGGAACCAAACCTATTAAGTCTACTTCTATACTTGAAGTACGTTAAATGGTTTGGTCAACATCAACCCATAAGGTCTAACCTCACTACTAATTAACCTAGTAGCAGGCTAGTGTCAATGGCTATTAAATTGACCACTAAGGGTTCCCAAATTATCAAATCCATTAGACCCAATGACTCAAGTTTACCCAATTCCATTGGCCTAAGCCAAGAGTAAAAAGAACTACTCCATAATCAAGGTAAATGATGAGCGGATAATTCATACGCTTTTTGGCATTGTTTTTAGTTAGTTTTTAGTATGATCTAGTTACTTTTAGGGATGTTTTTATTAGTTTTTATGCTAAATTCACATTTTTGGACTTTACTATGAGTTTGTGTGTTTTTCTATGATTTCAGGTATTTTCTGGCTGAAATTGAGGGACCTGAGCAAAACTCTGATAGGAGGCTGACAAAAGACTGCTGATGTTGTTGGAATCTGACCTCCCTGCACTCAAAATGGACTTTCTGGAGCTACAGAACTGCAAATGGCACGCTCTCAACGGCGTTAGAATGTAGACATTCAGAGCTTTCTAGCAATATATAATAGTCCATACTTTTCTTGAGATTTGACGACGTAAATGGGCGCTCAACGCCAGTTCCATGCTGCATTCTGGAGTCAAAAGCCAGAAACACGTCACGAACCAGAGTTGAACGCCCACAACACGTTACAACTTGGTGTTCAACTCCAAGATAAGCCTCAGCTCGTGGATAGATCAAGCTCAGCCTAAACATACACCAAGTGGACCCCGGAAGGGGATTTATGCATCAATTACTTACTCCTGTAAACCCTAGTAGCTAGTTTAGTATAAATAGAACTTTTTACTAGTATATTAGACATCTTTGGACGTTTAGTTCTGAGATCTTGGGGGCTGGCCATTTGGCCATGCCTGGACCTTCATCACTTATGTATTTTCAACGGTGGAGTTTCTACACACCATAGATTAAGGGTGTGGAGCTCTGCTGTACCTCAAAGTTTTAATGCAATTACTACTATTTTATATTCAATTCGATTTATTCCTGTTCTAAGATATTTGTTGCACTTCAACTTGATGAATGTGATGATCCATGACACTCATCATTATTCTCACCTATGAACGCGCGTGACTGACAACCACTTCCATTCTACCTTAGACCGGGCGCATATCTCTTGGATTCCTTAATCAGAATCTTCGTGGTATAAGCTAGAATTGATGGCGGCATTCATGGGAATCCAGAAAGTCTATCCTTGGTTGTGGTATTCCGAGTAGGATTCCGGGGTTGAATGACTGTGACGAGCTTCAAACTCCTGAAGGCTGGGCGTTAGTGACAGACGCAAAAGAATCACTGGATTCTATTCCAACCTGATCGAGAACCGACAGATGATTAGCCGTGCTGTGACAGAGCATTTGGACCTTTTTCACTGAGAGGATGGGATGTAGCCATTGACAATGGTGATGCCCTACATACAGCTTGCCATAGAAAGGAGTGATGAAAAACTAGAAGGAAGAAGTAGGAAGCATAGATTCAAAAGGAACACAGCACCTCCATACACCTATCCGAAATTCCCACCATTGGATTACATGAGTAACTTTATCTTTATTTTCTATTTATTTACTATTATTTGATTTTCAAAATTCCATAATCAATTATTATCCGCCTGACTAAGATTTACAGGATGACCATAGCTTGCTTCATACCAACAATCTCTGTGGGATCGACCCTTACTCACGTAAGGTATTACTTGGACGACCCAGTACACTTGCTGGTTAGTTGTGCGGAGTTGTGACAAAGTGTGATTCACGTTTGAGAGCACCAAGCCTTTGGAGCCATTGTTGATGATCACATTTTCGCCCACGAAGTTTTTGGCACCGTTGTCGGGGATTGTTTGAATTACAATTACGTGCAACCACATCACCAAGTTTTTCTCATCCGACAACAACACCAAGTTTTTGGCGCCGTTGCCGGGGATTGTTCGAGTATGGACAACTGACGGTTCATCTTGTTGCTCAGATTAGGTAATTTTCTTTTTGTTTTGTTTTCAAAAATTTTTCAAATTTTTTTTTCCTTTTTTTTCGAAAATAAATAAAGAAAATACCAAAAAAATCATAAAATCATAAAAACCAAAAATATTTTGTGTTTCTTGTTTGAGTCTTGAGTCAATTTTTAAGTTTGGTGTCAATTGCATATTCATATTGTTCTTGCATTTTTCGAAAAATTCATGCATTCATGGTGTTCTTCATGATCTTCAAGTTGTTCTTGGTAAGTCTTGTTGTTTGATCTTGATGATTTCTTGTTTTGTGTCTTTTGTTGTTTTTCATGTGCATCTTTGCATTCATATTTTCTAAGCATTAAAGATTTCTAAGTTTGGTGTCTTGCATGTTTTCTTTGCATCAAAAATTTTTCAAAAATCTGTTCTTGATGTTCATCATGATCTTTAAAGTGCTCATGGTGTTCATCTTGACATTCATAGTGTTCTTGCATGCATCATGTGTTTTGATCCAAAATTTTCATGTTTTGGGTCATTTTTATGTTTTTCTCTCTCATCATTAAAAATTCAAAAAAATAAAAAAATATCTTTTCCTTAATTTTCTCATAATTTTTGAAAATTTGAGTTGACTTAGTCAAAAATTTTTAAAATTAGTTGTTTCTTACAAGTCAAGTCAAATTTTCAAATTTAAAAATCTTATCTTTTCAAAATCTTTTTCAAAAATCAAATCTTTTTCATTTTTCTCACTATTTTTCAAATTTTTTTTAAATTGAATTTTAAAATCTTTTTCTTATCTTTATTTTATGATTTTCAAAGGCTTTACTAACAATTAATGTGATTGATTCAAAAATTTGAAACTTGTTACTTTTCTTGTTAAGAAAGGTTCAATATTTAATTTCTAGAATCATATCTTTTAGTTTCTTGTTAGTCAAGTAATTAATTTTAATTTTAAAAAATCAAATCTTTTTCAAAATATCTTTTTCAACCATATCTTTTTAATCATATCTTTTTAAAATTATATCTTTTTCAAAAATTTGATTTTAAAATATCTTATCTAACTT
>NC_029777.3:33074540-33113352 GCF_000817695.3 Arachis duranensis
ATATCTTTTTCAACTAACTATTTGACTTTTTGTTTGTTTCTTATCTTTTTCAAAACCACCTAACTACTTCTCCCTCTCTAATTTTCGAAAATATCTCATCCTTTTTCAAAATTCTTTTTAAATTAACTAATTGTTTTAAATTTTAATTTCAATTATATCTTATCTTTAATTTTCAAAAATTATTAACTACTTTTTCAAAATTATTTTCGAATTCTCTCTCTCTTCTCTTCTTCTATTTATTTATTTATTCACTAACACTTCTCTTCACCTCTCTTCATCTCCAATCACTGCCTCTATCCTCACCCTTGTGATTGGATTCTCCACTCATATTCCTTTCTTCATCTACTAATAATAAGGATCCTCTTTGTCCAGATATAGAGGATTCCTCTTCCTTTTTCTTTTTCTCTTCTATTTCTTATGAGCAGGAACAAGGAAAAAGGCACTCTTGTTGAAGCTGATCCTGAACCTGAAAGGACTCTGAAGAGGAAACTAAGAGAAGCTAAATTACAATAATCCAGAGGCAACCTTTCTGAAATTTTTGAACAAGAGGAGGAGATGGCAGCCGAACCCAACAACAATAATGCAAGGAGGATGCTTGGTGATTTTACTAAACCTACGTCCAAGTTTGATGGAAGAAGCATCACAATTCCTGCCATTGGAGTAAACAATTTTAAGCTGAAACCTCAATTAGTTGCTGGTGGACGAAATTGTGATTCGTACTCTTTGTACTTGTATGAAATTTAATTCGAGATAATAGCTCTTTACTATGTGTGGTCACAACTCCGTTCAACTAACCAGCAAGTGTACTGGGTCGTCCAAGTAATAAACCTTACGTGAGTAAGGGTCGATCCCACAGAGATTGTTGGTATGAAGCAAGCTATGGTCATCTTGTAAATCTCAGTCAGGCGGGTTATAATTGATTATGGATTTTCGAATAATAATAAATAATAAGCAGGAAATAAAGATAAATAACATAGGATAGAAATACTTATGTAAATTAATGGTGGGAATTTCAGATAAGCGTATGGAGATACTGTGCCCTTTCTTTTTCTACTTTCCTACTTCTTCCTTCAATCCTTCTTACTCCTTTCCATGGTAGGATGTATGTAGGGCATCACCGTTGTCAATGGCTACATCCCATCCTCTCAGTGAAAAAGGTCCAAATGCTCTGTCACAGCACGGCTAATCATCTGTCGGTTCTCAATCAGGTTGGAATAGAATCCCTTGATTCTTTTGCATCTGTCACTAACGCCCAGCCTTCAGGAGTTTGAAGCTTGTCACAGTCATTCAATCCCAGAATCCTACTCGGAATACCACAGACAAGGTTTAGACTTTCCGGATTCTGATGAATGCCGCCATCAATCTAGCTTAAACCACGAAGATTCTGTTTGGGGAATCTAAGAGATTTGTGCCCGGCCTAAGATAGAACGGAAGTGGTTGTCAATCACGTGCGTTCATAGGTGAGAATGATGATGAGTGTCATGGATCATCACATTCATCAAGTTGAAGTGCAACGAATATCTTAGAATAGGAATAAAGAGAATTGAATAGAAACAGTAGTAATTGCATTAAAACTTGAGGTACCGCGGAGCTCCACACCCTTAATCTATGGTGTGTAGGAACTCCACCGTTGAAAATACATAAGTGAAAGGTTCAGGCATGGCCGAGTGGCCAGCCCCCATGAAGGTCTAAGGACTAGGCGTCCCGAGATCACCAATACAATAGTAGACTATCCTATTTATACTAGACTAGCTACTAGGGTTTACATGAGTAAGTAATTGATGCATAAATCCACTTCCAGGGCCCACTTGGTGTATGTTTGGGCTGAGCTTGATCTATCCACGAGCTGAGACTTCTCTTGGAGTTGAACGCCAAGTTGTAACGTGTTTTGGGCGTTCAACTCCGGGTCATGACGTGTTTCTGGCGTTTTACTCCAGACAGCAACATGGAACTGGCGTTGAGCGCCAGTTTACGTCATCAATTCCCAAATAAAGTATGAACTATTATATATTGCTAGAAAGCTCTGGATGTCTACTTTCTAACGCCGTGGAGAGCGTGCCATTTGGAGTTCTGTAGCTCCAGAAAATCAATTTCGAGTTGAGGGAGATTAGATTCCAACAGCATCAGCAGTCCTTTGTCAGCCTCCTTATCAGAGTTTTGCTCAGGTCCCTCAATTTCATCCAGAAATTACCTGAAATAACAGAAAAACACACAAACTCATAGTAAAGTCCAGAAATGTGAATTTAACATAAAAATAATGAAAACATCCCTAAAAGTAGCTTGAACTTACTAAAAACTACCTAAAAACAATGCCAAAAAGCGTATAAATTATCCGCTCATCAGTTGCTTTAATGTAACAGAACTGAAAGTTTCATGGACTTTCATCTGAAGATCCTTATCAGTTTTTAACTGAGTTCTTGCAGATTTGTGAGACTGTTAAGACGAATGGAGTAGATCCTGAAGTCTACAGGCTCATGCTTTTCCCTTTTGCTGTAAGAGACAGAACTAGAACATGGTTGGACTCACAACCTAAAGGTAGCCTGGACTCCTGGGATAAGCTGGTCACGGCCTTCTTGGATAAATTCTTTCCTCCTCAAAAGCTGAGCAAGCTTAGAGTGGATGTTCAAACCTTCAAGCAAAAAGATGGTGAATCCCTCTATGAAGCTTGAGAAAGATACAAGCAGATGACCAAAAAGTGTCCTTCTGACATGTTTTCAGAATGGACCATATTAGATATATTCTATTATGGTCTATCTGAGTTTTGCAAAATGTCATTGGACCATTCTACAGGTGGATCCATTCACCTAAAGAAAACGCCTGCAGAAGCTCAAGAACTTATTGACATGGTTGCAAATAACCAATTCATGTACACTTCTGAGAGGAATTCCGTGAATAGTGGGACGCCTCAAAGGAAGGGAGTTCTTGAAATTGATGCTCTGAATGCTATATTGGCTCAGAACAAAGTGTTGACTCAGCAAGTCAACATGATTTCTCAAAGTCTGAATGGATGGCAAAATGCATCCAACAGTACTAAAGAGGCAGCCTCTGAAGAAGCTTATGATCTTGAGAACCCTGCAATGGCAGAGGTTAATTACGTGGGTGAACCTTATGGAAACACCTATAATCCATCATGGAGAAATCATCCAAATTTCTCATGGAAGGATCAACAAAAGCCTCAACAAGGCTTTAATAATGGTGGAAGAAATAGGCTCAGCAATAAGAAGCCTTTTCCATCATCTTCTCACCAATAGACAGAGAATTCTGAGTAGAGCCCCTCTAATTTAGCAAACTTTGTCTCTGATCTGTCAAAGGCCACTTTAAGTTTCATGAGTGAGACAAGATCCTCCATTAGAAATTTGGAGGCACAAGTAGGCCAGCTGAGCAAGAAGGTCACTGAAACTCCTCCCAGTACTCTCCCAAGCAATACTTAAGAGAATCATACAGAAGTGAATCCAAAAGGAGAGTGTAAGGCCATTGATGTAATCAATATGGCCGAATGCACAAGGGAGGAGAAGGAGGAAAATCCTAGTGAGGAAGACCTCTTGGGACGTCTCTCAGGCAAGAAGGAGTTCCCTATTAAGGACCTAAAGGAATCTGAGGCTCATATAGAGACCATAGAGATTCCATTAAATCTCCTTCTGCCATTCATGAGCTCTGAAGACTATTCTTCCTCTGAAGAGGATGAAGATGTGACTGGAGAGCAAGTTGCTCAATATCTAGGAACTACCATGAAGCTAAATGCCAAGTTATTTGGTAATGAGAGGAAGCATGAACAGCTTATGTCAATGCAGAGTCAAACAGAGCCCCCACAGTCAAACTCTAAGTTTGGTGTTGGGAGGCCACAACCAAACTCTAAGTTTGGTGTTGAACCCCCACATTCAAACTCTAAGTTTGGTGTTGGGAGGTCCCAACAATGCTCTGAACATCTGTGAAGCTCCATGAGAGCTCACTATCAAGCTATTGACATTAAAGAAGCGCTTATTGGGAGGCAACCCAATTTTTATTTATCCAATTTTATTTTTATTTTATTGTTATTTTGTGTTTTATTAGGTTTATGATCATGTGGAGTCACGAAAAAAATACAAAAATTAAAAACAGAATCAAAAAAAGCAGAAGAAAAATCACACACTAGAGGAAGGACTTACTGGCGTTTAAACGCCAGTAAGGAGCATCTGGCTGGCGTTCAACGCCAAAATAGAGCATGGATCTGGCGTTGAACGCCAGAAACAAGCAACATCCCGGCGTTCAAACGCCAGGAATACACCCTGAGGAGAGCTGGCGCTCAATGCCAGAAACAAGCATGGACCTGGCGTTCAACGCCAGAAACATGCTGCACATGGGTGTTGAACGCCCAGAATGAACATCACTTCGGTGTTTAAACACCACAAATGTATGCAAAGGCATTCTACATGCCTAATTGGTGCAGGGATGTAAATCCTTGACACTTCAGGATCTGTGGACCCCACAGGAACACCTCAGGATCTGTAGACCCCACAGGATCATCTCAGGATCTGTGGACCTCACAGGATCCCCACCCATCTCACCCTCTCTCTCTCTATTCACGGTCATTCCTTCTGTTTTTCATTCAGCACTCACATCCATCCACTCTTCCCCATACACCCCACCTACCTTCAAAATTCAAAATCTCTTTCCCACCCAAACCCACCCTACATGGCCGAATACACCTCTCCCCCTCTCCTCCATAGTTTCTTCTTCTTCCTCTTCTCTTCTTTCTTCTCTTGCCCGAGGACGAGCAATATTTTACGTTTGGTGTGGTAAAAGCATAAGCTTTTTGTTTTTCCATAACCATTGATGGCACCTAAGGCCAGAGAAACCTCAAAAAAAAAAAGAAGAGAAAAGGGAAGACAAAAAGCTTCCACCTCCGAGTCATGGGAGATGGAGAGATTCATCTCAAGGGTCCAAAGCTCAATAGAAGAAGCATTTGACTGCACATCAAGAGAGCATGAGGAATTCTCTCATCAAGAGATCCTTGAGATACCTCAGGGAATACATTTTCCTCCACACAATTATTTGGAGCAACTAAGGATAAGAGCACTAAAATCATTAGGGATCATGCAACAAAGGCAAAGAAGAGACATAGAGGAGCTCAAAGCACCATTGGTCCTTCAAGAAGGCGCCACCTTCACTAAGGTGGACTCATTCCTTAACTTCCTTGTTCTTAATTCTCTGTTTTTCGATTTTTATGCCTCATGTTTATCTATGTTTTGTGTCTTTATTACATGATCATTAGTATTTAGTAACTATGTCTTAAGGCTATAAATAATTCCATGAATCATTCACCTCTCTTAAATAAAAAATGTTTCTAATTCAAAAGAACAAGAAGTACATGAATTTCGAAATTATCCTTGAATTTAGTTTAATTATATTGATGTGGTAACAATACTTTTTATTTTCTGAATGAATGCTTAAACAGTGCATATTTTTTGATCTTGTTGTTTATGAATGTTAAAATTGTTGGCTCTTGAAAGAATGAAGAAAAAGAGAAATGTTATTGATAATCTGAAAAATCATGAAATTGATTCTTAAAGTAAGAAAAAGCAGTGAAAGAACAAGGCTTGCGAAAAAAAAGAAGAAAAGTGGCGAAAAAAATAGAAAGAAAAAGAAAAAGCAAGCAGAAAAAGCCAATATCCCTTAAAACCAAAAGGCAAGGGTAAAAAGGATCCAAGGCTTTGAGCATCAACAGATAGGAGGGCCCAAGGAAATAAAATCCAGGCCTAAGCGGCTAAATCAAGCTGTCCCTAACCCTGTGCTTGTGTCATGAAGGTCCAAGTGAAAAGCTTGAGACTGAGTGGTTAAAGTCGTGATCCAAAGCAAAAAGAGTGTGCTTAAGAGCTCTTGACACCTCTAACTGGGGACTCTAGCAAAGCTGAGTCACAATCTGGAAAGGTTCACCCAGTCATGTGTCTGTGGCATTTGTGTATCCGGTGGTAATACTGGAAAACAAAGTGCTTAAGGCCACGGCCAAGACTCATAAAAGTAGTTGTGTTCAAGAATCAACATACTTAACTAGAAAAATCAATAACACTATCCAAAATTCTAAGTTCCTAGAGAAGCCAATCATTCTAAACTTCAAAGGAAAAAGTGAGATGCCAAAACTGTTTAGAAGAAAAAAGATACAAGCCCCGCTCATCTAATTAGAATTAAATTCATTGATATTTTGGGATTTATAGTATATTCTCTTCTTTTTATCCTAATTGATTTTCAGTTGCTTGGGGACAAGCAACAATTTAAGTTTGGTGTTGTGATGAGCAGATAATTTATACGCTTTTTGGCATTATTTTTAGTTAGTATTTAGTATGATCTAGTTACTTTTAGGGATGTTTTTATTAGTTTTTATGCTAAATTTACATTTCTGGACTTTACAATGAGTTTGTGTGTTTTTCTGTGATTTCAGGTATTTTCTGGCTGAAATTGAGGGACCGGAGCAAAACTCTGATAGGAGGCTGACAAAGGACTGTTGATGCTGTTGGAATCTAACCTCCCTGCACTCGAAATGAATTTTCTGGAGCTAAAAAACTCCAAATGGCGCGCTCTCAACGGCGTTGGAAAGTAGACATCCAGAGCTTTCAAGAAATATATAATAGTTCATACTTTGTTCGAGATTTGACGATGTAAACGGGCTCTCAACGCCAGTTCTATGCTGCATTCTGGAGTCAAACGCCAGAAACACGTCACGAACCAGAGTTGAACGCCCAAAAGATGTTACAACTTGGCGTTCAACTCCAAGATAAGCCTCATCTCGTGGATAGATCAAGCTCAGCCTAAACATACACCAAGTGGGCCCTGGAAGTGGATTTATGCATCAATTACTTACTCCTGTAAACCCTAGTAGCTAGTTTAGTATAAATAGAACTTTTTACTAGTGTATTAGACATCTTTGGATGTTTAGTTCTGAGATCTTGGGGGCTGGCCATTCGCCCATGCCTGGACCTTCATCACTTATGTATTTTCAACGGTGGAGTTTCTACACACCATAGATTAAGGGTGTGGAGCTCTGTTGTACCTCAAAGTTTTAATGCAATTACTATTATTTTCTATTCAATTCGATTTATTCCTGTTCTAACATATTCGTTGCACTTTAACTTGATGAATGTGATGATCCGTGACACTCATAATCATTCTCACCTATGAACGTGCGTGACTGACAACCACTTCCGTTCTACCTTAGACCGGGCGCATATCTCTTGGATTCCTTAATCAGAATCTTCGTGGTATAAGCTAGAATTGATGGCGGCATTCATCGGAATCTGGAAAGTCTAACCTTGTCTGTGGTATTCTGAGTAGAATTCCGGGGTTGAATGACTGTGACGAGCTTCAAACTCCTGAAGGCTGGGCGTTAGTGACAGACGCAAAAGAATCACTGGATTCTATTCGAACCTGATTGAGAACCGACAGATGATTAGCCGTGCTGTGACAGAGCATTTGGACCTTTTTCACTGAGAGGATGGGATGTAGCCATTGACAATAGTGATGCCCTACATACAGCTTGCCATAGAAAGGAGTGATGAAAAACTAGAAGGAAGAAGTAGGAAAGCAGAGATTCAAAAGGAACACAGCACCTCCATACACCTATCCGAAATTCCCACCATTGGATTACATGAGTAACTTTATCTTTATTTTCTGTTTATTTACTATTATTTGATTTTCAAAATTCCATAATCAATTATTATCTGCCTGAATGAGATTTACAAGATGACCAGAGCTTGCTTCATACCAACAATCTCTGTGGGATCGACCCTTACTCATGTAAGGTATTACTTGGACGTCCCAGTACACTTGCTGGTTAGTTGTGCGGAGTTGTGACAAAGTGTGATTCACATTTGAGAGCACGAAGCCTTTGGAGCCATTGTTGATGATCACAATTTCGCCCACAGTAAACAATTCATCAAACACATGGTAAGCATTAACAAAAGACATGTTCAAATTGCAATTGGATTGAAATTAACAAATACCCACTAACAAGTATCAACATACAATCACTCAAACAACACAATTAATCATAGAAATCATCAATGTAACATCAGCAAATCAAGATTCACAACATTCATGCAATGGGTATAAAGTAACAATTGACAAGAATCCAAAAAACTAACACAAGATCTAAGCAAAATTATACTAAGTAATTCAAATTAAACAATTAAAACTAGTAATTAACAAAATCCAATTCAGAATTTAACAAGGGAATATCAAATTAAAGCTAGATCTAGAGAGAAACAAGAGTTTCTCTCTCTAGAAGAACAAAGAACCAAAAACTAACTAGAAAAATGTGTCTAGTGTGATGAGCGGATAATTTATACGCTTTTTGGCATCGTTTTTAGTGTGTTTTTAGTATATTTTAGTTAGTTTTTATTATATTTTTATTAGTTTTTATTTAAAATTTACTTTTCTGGACTTTACTATGAGTTTGTGTGTTTTTTCTGTGATTTCAGGTATTTCCTGGCTGAAATAGAGGGACCGGAGCAAAAATCTAATCCAGAGGCTGAAAAAGGACTACAGATGCTGTTGGATTCTTACCTCCCTGCACTCGAAGTAGATTTTCTGGAGCTACAGAAGCCCAATTAGTGCGCTCTCAATTGCGTTGGAAAGTAGACATTCTGGGCTTTCCAGAAATATATAATAGTCTATACTTTGCCTGAGATTTGATGGCCCAAACAGGCGTTCCAAGTCAGCTCAAGAATTCTGGCATTTAACGCCGGAACTGGCACAAAAGCTGGAGTTAAACGCTCAAAGTGGCACAAAAGCTGACGTTTAACACCAAGAAAAGTCTCTACATATGAAAGCTTCAATTCTCAGCCCATGCACATTTTGGGAGGCTGGCCATTCGGCCATGCCTAGACCTTGTTCTTATGTATTTTCAACGGTAGAGTTTCTACACACCATAGATTAAGGTGTGGAGCTCTGCTGTACCTCGAGTATCAATGCAATTACTACTATTTTCCATTCAATTCAGCTTATTCTTGTTCTAAGATATTCATTCGCACTCAAGAACTTGATGAATGTGATGATTATGTGACGCTCATCATCATTCTCACTTATGAACGCGTGTCTGACAACCATTTCTGTTCTACATGCAAACAAGGCTTGAATGTGTATCTCTTGGATTCCTTAATTAGAATCTTCGTGGTATAAGCTAGAATCCATTGGCGGCCATTCTTGAGAATCCGGAAGGTCTAAACCTTGTCTGTGGTATTCTGAGTAGGATTTAGGGATTGAATGATTGTGACGAGCTTCAAACTCGCGATTGTGGGGCGTTAGTGATAGAAGCAAAAGAATCACTGGATTCTATTCCAACATGATCGAGAACCGACAGATGAATAGCCGTGCTGTGACAGAGCGCGTTGAACCTTTTCACTGAGAGGATGGGACTATAGCCATTGACAATGGTGATGCCCAACATACAGCTTGCCATGGAAAGGAGTAAGAAGGATTGGATGAAGACAGTAGGAAAGCAGAGAAATAGAAGGGACAAAGCATCTCCAAACACTTATCTGAAATTCTCACCAATGAATTACATAAGTATCTCTATCTTTATTTTATGTTTTATTTATCTTTTAATCATTAATCCTCTGTAACCATTTGATTCCGCCTGACTGAGATTTACAAGATGACCATAGCTTGCTTCATACCAACAATTTCCGTGGGATCGACCCTTACTCGCGTAAGGTTTATTACTTGGACGACCCAGTGCACTTGCTGGTTAGTTGTGCAAAGTTGTGATAAAGAGTTGAGATTGCAATTGAGCGTACCATGTTGATGGCGCCATTGATGATCACAATTTTATGCACCAAGTTTTTGGCGCCGTTACCGGTGATTGTTCGAGTTTGGACAACTGACGGTTCATCTTGTTGCTTAGATTAGGTAATTTTATTTTATTTTGTTCTTTAGAGTTCTTAAGAATGAATTCTAGAGTTTCAGATGATGTTTTTATCATCACTAAAGCTGATTGATTCTCATCAATTTAGCTCTTGAATGTAATGACCTGCTGAAGCTTCATCACAAGAGCTAGTTGATTCCTATCAATTTGCTGAAGCTTGGCTAGCCATGTCTAATCTTTTTTTAGACTGAAGCTTTAGACTAACAATGCATGATTCCTAGAAATTCTTATTAAGAATTTTGAAATCCTTATTTTCTTTTCCATATAATTTTCGAAAAATACCAAAAAAATTTTAAAATCATAAAAATCAAAAATATTTTATGTTTCTTGTTTGAGTCTAGTGTCAATTTTTAAGTTTGGTGTCCAGCATGTTTTATTTATTTTCTTGCAATTTTTGAATATATGCATTATGTTCTTCGTTGATCTTCAATTTGTTCTTGATGATTTCCTTGCTCTGATCTTTAAATTCTCTTGTTTTGTGTGTTTAGTTGTTTCTCATATGCATTTTTCAAATTGTTATAGTCAATAGTATACAAACTTCTAAGTTTGGTGTCTTGCATGCATTGTTTATTTGATCTTAGCGGCATTTTGATTATTCCTCATCATTAAAAATTCAAAAAAATTTTTAATTTGTGTCTTTTCAAGTCAATAATACAGAGAATTGAAGATTCAGAACATGCAGCAGAGGAATTACACAGAAAAAGCTGGGCGTTCAAAACGCCCAGTGAAAAAGGAAAACTGGCGTTTAAACGCCAGCCAGGGTACCTGGCTGGGCGTTTAACACCCAAAAAGGTAGCATTTTGGGCGTTAAACGCCAGAATGGATACCATTATGGGCGTTTAACGCCAGGATGATACAAGAGGGAAGATTTTGTTTTTAATTCAAATTTTTTTCAAGTTTTCATAATTTTTCAAAATCAAATCTTTTTCAAACCATATCTTTTCAATCATATATTTTCAAAATCAATTTCTTTCCATTCTCAAAAATACTTGCCTACAATTAATGATTTGATTCAACATTTCAAGTATGTTGCCTTTTCTGTTAAGAAAGGTTTAATGTTTGAATCATATCCTTTAAATTTCTTGTTAGCCAAGTCATTAATTTTAAAAATCAAATCTTTTTAAATTGTTTCTCAATCATATATTTTCAATCATATCTTTTTAAAACCAAAACTCTTCAATCATATCTTCTTAATCACATCTTTTTCCGAATAATTTTCAATCTTTTTTATTTCTAATTTCAAAATCTTTTTCAAAAATCACTTTATTTCTTTCCCAACTTTAATTTTCGAAAATCATTCTTCAATTTTTCAAAATTTCCTCAAAATCTTTTAATTTATTTTCGAAAATTCTTCCCCTCTTCTCACATCCTTCTATTTAAGGACTAACACTCCTCCATTATCAACAATTCGAACTCTATCTCTCTTGATAAGTTCGAATTCTTCTTCTTCTACCTCTTCCTTCTATTCTACTTTTTCTCTGACATCTCAAGGAATCTCTATACTGTGACATAGAGGATTCCATATTTTCTTGTTCTCTTCTCTTTCATATGAGCAGGAGCAAGGACAAAAGAATTCTTGTTGAGGCTAACCCTGAACCTGAAAGGACCTTGAAGCGAAAGCTAAGAGAAGCCAAAACACTACTCTCTGTAGAGGACCTAACAGAAATCTTCAAACAAGAAGAAGACATGACAGCCGAAAACAACAACAATGCCAACAATGCAAGGAAGGTGCTGGGTGACTTTATTGCACCTACTCCCGACTTCTATGGGAGAAGCATTTCAATCCCTGCCATTGGAGTGAACAACATTGAGCTTAAGCCTCAATTAGTTTCTCTAATGCAACAGAATTGCAAGTTTCATGGACTTCCATTGGAAGATCCTCATCAGTTTTTAGCTGAGTTCTTGCAAATCTGTGACACTATCAAGACCAATGGGGTTGACCCTTGGGAAAAGCTAGGACATGGTTGGACTCACAACCTAAAGAAAGCCTGAACTCTTGGGAAAAGCTAGTCAATGCCTTCTTGGCAAAGTTCTTTCCACCTCAAAAATTGAGTAAGCTTAGAGTGGAAGTCCAAACCTTCAGCTAGAAGGAAGGTGAATCCTTCTATGAAGCTTGGGAAAGATACAAACAATTGATCAGAAGGTGTCCTTCTGACATGCTTTCTGAAGGAGCATCATAGGTATCTTCTATGATGGTCCGTCTGAACTGTCCAAGATGTCATTGGACAACTCTACTGGAGGATCTCTTTATCTGAAGAAGACACCTACAGAAGCTCAGGAACTCATTGAAATGGTTGCAAATTACTAATTCATGTACACTTCTGAAAGGAATCCTGTGAATAATGGGACAAATCAGAAGAAAGGAGTTCTTGAGATTGATACTCTGAATGCCATATTGGCTCAGAATAAAATATTGACTCAACAAGTCAATATGATTTCTCAGAGTTTTTCTGGAATGCAAGCAACAACAGGCAGTGCAAAGGAAGCTTCATCTGAAGAAGAAGCTTATGATCCTAAGAACCCATCAATGGAAGAGCTGAATTACATGGGAGAACTCTATGGAAACACCTATAATCCTTCATAGAGAAATCATCCAAATCTCTCATGGAAGGATCAACAGAGACCTCAACAAGGTTTCAATAGCAATAATGGTGGAAGAAACAGGTTTAGTAATGGCAAGCCTTTTCCATCATCTTCTCAGCAACAGACAGAGAATTCTAAGCAGAGCCACTCTGACTTAGCAACCATGGTCTCTAATCTAATCAAAACAACTCAAAGTTTCATGACTGAAACAAGGTCCTCCATTAGAAACTTGGAGGCACAAGTGGGTCAGCTGAGTAAGAAAGTTACTGAACTCTCTCCTAGTACTCTTCCAAGCAATACAGAAGAGAATCCAAAAGGAGAGTGTAAGGCCATCAACATGGCCGAATTTGGAGAGGAGGAAGAGGCAGTGATTGCCACTGAGGAAGACCTCAATGGACGTCCACTGGCCTCCAATGAGCTCCCTAATGAGGAACCATGGGAATCTGAGTCTCACACTGAGACCATAGAGATTCCATTGGATTTACTTCTGCCATTCATTAGCTCTGATGAGTATTCTTCCTCTGAAGAGGACGAAGACATCACTGAAGAGCAAGTTGTTAAGTACCCTGGAGCAATCATGAAGCTAAATGACAAGTTATTTGGTAATGAGACTTGGGAGGACGAACCCTATTTGCTCCCCAAAGAACTGGATGACTTGACTAGGCAGAGATTACCTCAAAAGAGACAAGACCCTGGGAAGTTCTCAATACCTTGTACATTAGGCACCATGACCTTTGAGAAGGCTCTGTGTGACCTAGGGTCAAGCATAAACCTCATGCCTCTCTCTGTAACGGAGAAGCTAGGGATATTTGAGGTACAAGCTGCAAGAATCTCACTAGAGATGGCAGACAATTCAAGAAAACACGCTTATGGACTTGTAGAAGATGTTCTGGTAAAGATTGAAGACCATTACATCCCTGCTGATTTCATAGTCCTAGAGACTAGGAAGTGCATGGATGAATCCATCATCCTTGGCAGACCCTTCCTAGTCACAGCAAAGGCTGTGATTGATGTTGACAGAGGAGAATTAATCATTCAAGTGAATGAAGAATCCTTTGTGTTTAAGGCTCAAGGATATCCCTCTGTAACCATGGAGAGGAAGCATGAAGAGCTTCTCTCAAAACAGAGTCAAACAGAGCCCCCACAGTCAAACTCTAAGTTTGGTGTTGGGAGGCCACAACCAAATTCTAAGTTTGGTGTTGAACCCCCACATTCAAACTCTAAGTTTGGTGTTGGGAGGTTCCAACATTACTCTGAACATCTATGAGGCTCCATGAGGGCCCAATGTCAAGCTACTGACATTAAAGAAGCGCTTGTTGGGAGGCAACCCAATGTTATATTTATCTTTTTTCCATTGTTATTTTATGTTTTCTATAGGTTGATGATCATGTGAAGTCACAAAAACAATTGAAAAAGCAAAAACAGAATGAAAAACAGAAAGAAAAATAGCACACCCTGGAGGAAAAGCTTGCTAGCGTTTAAACGCTAGTAAGGGCAGTAAATCGGCATTTAACGCGCAGTCTGGCACCATTCTGGGCGTTTAACGCCAGAAAGGGGCACCAAACTAGCGTTTAACGCCAGAAAGGGGCACCAGACTGGCGTTTAATGCCAGAAAAGGGCAGCAACCTGGCGTTTAACGCCAGGATTGGCAGAAAGGGCATTTTACACGCCACTTGGTGCAGGGATGAGCTATCCTTGACACCTCAGGATCTGTGGATCCCACAGGATCCCCACTTACCCTACCACTCTCTCTTCTTCACCCTTTCACCGATCACCTCAATACCTCTTACCCAAAAAAACCCTCACCTATCAAATCCACCATTCTCTTCACCACTCACATCCATTCTTCATAAAACCCCACCTACCCCACCATCCAAATTCAAACCACTTTCCCTCCCAAATCCACCCATAATGGCTGAACCCTACCCCTCTCTCCAACCCTATATAAACCCTTCTTCACTCCTTCATTTTCACACAACCTAAACACTACTTCTCCCCCTTGGCCGAACCACAAAGCCCCCTCCATCTTCTCCATTTTCTTCTTCTTCTACTCTTTTCTTTCCTCTTTTGCTCGAGGACGAGCAAACCTTCTAAGTTTGGTGTGGTAAAAGCGTTGCTTTTTGTTTTTCCATAACCATTTATGGCACCTAAGGCCGGAGAAACCTTTAGAAAGAGGAAAGGGAAGGCAAAAGCTTCCACCTCCGAGTCATGGGAGATGGAGAGATTCATCTCAAGGGTGCATCAAGACCACTTCTATGAAGTTGTGGCCATGAAGAAGGTGATCCCCGAGGTCCCTTTCAAACTCAAAAAGAGTGAATATCCGGAGATCCGACATGAGATCTGAAGAAGAGGTTGGGAAGTTCTTACCAACCCCATTCAACAAGTCGGAATCTTAATGGTTCAAAAGTTCTATGCCAATGCATGGATCACCAAGAACCATGATCAAAATGTGAACCCGGTCCTAAAGAATTGGCTTACAATGGTTCGGGGGAAATGCTTAGATTTTAGTCCGGAAAATGTAAGGTGGGCACTCAACTTGCCCATGATGCAAGGAGATGAACACCCCTACACTAGAAGGGTCAACTTTGATCAAAGGTTGGACCAAGTCCTCGTAGACATTTGTGAAGAGGGCGCTCAATGGAAGAGAAATTCAAGAGGGAAGCCGGTTCAACTGAGAAGGCATAACCTCAAGCCCGTGGCTAGGGGATGGTTGGAGTTTATCCAACGCTCAATCATTCCCACTAGCAACCGGTCCGAAGCTACTATAGACCGGGCTATCATGATTCGTAGCATCATGATTGGAGAGGAAGTAGAAGTTCATGAGGTTATATCCCAAGAACTTTATAAGGTGGTGGACAAGTCCTCTACCTTGGCAAGGTTAGCCTTCCCTCATCTCATTTGTCACCTCTGTAATTCAGTTAGAATTAACATAGAGGGAGACATCCTCATTGATGAGGACAAGCCCATCACTAAGAAGAGGATGGAGCAAACAAGAGATCCTACTCATGGACATGAGGAAATTCCTCATCATGAAATTCCTGAGATGCCTCAAGGGATGCACTTTACTCCACAAAACTATTGGGAGCAAATCAACACCTCCCTAGGAGAATTGAGTTCCAACATGAGACAACTAAGGGTAGAGCACCAAGAACATTCCATCCTCCTCCATGAAATTAGAGAAGATCAAAGAATCATGAGAGAGGAGCAACAAAGGCAAGGAAGAGACATTGAGGAGATCAAGCACTCCATAAGATCTTCAAGAGGAAGAACAAGCTGCCATCACTAAGGTGGACCTGTTCTTTAATCTCCTTGTTCTTTATTTTTCTGTTTTTCGAAAATTATGCTTTATGTTTTATTTATGTTTGTGTCTTATGATCATTAGTGTATTAGTGTCTATGCCTTAAAGTTATGAATGTCCTATGAATCCATCACCTTTCTTAAATGAAAAATGTTCTTAATTGAAAAAGAGAAGAATTGAATGAATTTCGAATTTTATAACAGATTAATTATTTTGATGTGGTGGCAATACTTTTGACTTCTGAATGTATGCTTGAACAGTGCATATGTCTTTTGAATTTGTTGTTCATGAATGTTAAAATTGTTAGCTCTTGAAAGAATGATGAAAAAGGAGACATGTTACTGAGGATCTGAAAAATCATAAAAATGATTCTTGAAGCAAGAAAAAGCAGTGAATTCAAAAAAAAAGAGCAAGCAGAAAAAGCCAAAATTCCTTTAAACCAAAAGGAAAGGATAATAAAAATGATCCAAGGCTTTGAGCATCAATGGATAGGAGGGCCTACAGGAATAACATCCTGGCCTAAGCGGCTAAACCAAGTTGTCCCTAACCATGTGCTTGTGGCGTGAAGGTGTCAAGTGAAAACTTGAGACTGAGCGGTTAAAGTCGTGATCCGAAGCAAAAAGAGTGTGCTTAAGAACCCTGGACACCTCTAATTGGGGACTCTATTAAAGCTGAGTCACAATCTGAAAAGGTTCACCCAGTTATGTGTCTGTGGCATGGATGTATCCGGTGGTAATACTGAAAAACAGAGTGCTTTGGGCCACGACCAAGAGTCATAAAGTAGCTGTGTTCAAGAATCATCATACTTAATTAGGAGAATCAATAACACTATCCAGATTCTGTGTTCCTATAGAAGCCAATCATTCTGCACTTCAAAGGATAAAGTGAGATGCCAAAACTGTTCAGAGGCAAAAAGCTAAAAGCCCCGCTCATCTAATTTATACTGATCTTCATAGATGTTTTTGGAAATCATTGTATATTCTCTTCTTTTTATCCTATTTGATTTTCAGTTGCTTGGGGACAAGCAACAATTTAGGTTTGGTATTGTGATGAGCGGATAATTTATACGCTTTTTGGCATCGTTTTTAGTATGTTTTTATTATGTTTTTGTTAGTTTTTATTATATTTTTATTAGTTTTTATCTAAAATTCACTTTTCTGGACTTTACTATGAGTTTGTGTGTTTTTCTGTGATTTCAGGTATTTTCTGGCTGAAATTGAGGGACCTGAGCAAAAATCTGATCCAGAGGCTGAAAAAGGATTGCAAATGCTGTTGGATTCTGACCTCCCTGCACTTGAAGTGGATTTTCTGGAGCTACAGAAGCCCAATTGGACCTCCCTGATCCATTTCGAGTGCAGGGAGGTCAGATTCCAACAGCATCAGCAGTCTTTTGTCAGCCTCCTATCAGAGTTTTGCTCAGGTCCCTCAATTTCAGCTAGAAAATACCTGAAATCACAGAAAAACACACAAACTCATAGTAAAGTCCAGAAATGTGAATTTAGCATAAAAACTAATGAAAACATCCCTAAAAGTAACTAGATCATACTAAAAACTACCTAAAAACAATGCCAAAAAGCGTATAAATTATCCCCTCATTAGATGTTTAGTGGTTGGAGTTGCAAATCAAGACTCATCAAGGTTGAGATTTCAAGAGCTAAATGCAAGGGTTGGACTAGTAATCAATTGGTTGGATCTAAGAGAAGAGTTTGGTACTGCATTGAGAATTCGGATTGCCTGCCACCTGGTTGGAACCATGATGATCAACTTTAAGACGGGTGTGAAAACAAGATTTGGGATCCCGTCATACAAGAGAATCAACTTTGGGAGCTCAAAGTTTGTGAAGAACATCATCAAGGCTTGGTGAATTCACTTGAAAATGTTGGAGCTTATTGGAAATCCAAGCGTTGGTGAAAGTTTCAAGATGAGTTCAAGAACAAGCCACCATGACAAGGAGCTCACTAATGTCCAACTTAAAGACTTTAACTAAAAGTGGTAGGTGGGAGACACCCCACCATGGTATATTCTTCCTATTTTCTCTTTTGTTTACATTGGTAATAAGTTAAATTTTCATTTTTAGTTATGTTTATTAGTTTAAATTATGGTTTCACTTGCTTAATCATGCTTGGCATTGCTTTGGTAGCATGTTATTTCTCAATAAACGTTAAAAAAAATTGTCCCACGCGTGCGTGTGGCTGACGCGCACGCGTCACATTGGATTTTGCATTCTAATTCATTTTTCCCGAAAGTTAGGCTAGAACTGCACGGGAGGCGTGCCTGGTGAACAACCCACCCCACGCGTACGCGTGACCGACGCTCACACGTCGCTTTTCATTTTTGGGCATCCATGCGTGCGCGTGGACGACGCTTACATGTTACTTATTCATACTGCAACCCACGCGTACGCGTGGGCGACGCTTACGCATCGCTTCCTATTTTCCATTTTTTCTCCTTTCTTCTCTCCTTTCTTATTCTTTCCTCTTTCCTTTCACCTTCCTTTTCTTCTTCCTTTCTTACTTTCTTCTTTTCTCGCTCTTCAAAATAAATAAATATATAAATAAAATAAAAATAAAAAAAATAAAAAATAAAAAAGAAAAAAGAAAAAATTTCACTTTTTATTTTTCTCATCTTTCATTTTCTTTTGTTTATTGCATTTGCATACTTTTATTCATTGCATTTTAATTTTGTTCTTATAGCTTGTTCTTCTTTTCTTTTCTAAGTTTCTTATTTTAATAATGGTGTTGAATTTTCTTACTCAATTGTTGAGAATTTCTTGGATTATTTTGGTGCTTCTTGACTTGTTTGGTATTGTTGGGTGATGAAATTTTTAGGTTAATGCTTAATCTTAGATGACTCTTGCATCCTTTGTGAATTGATATGAACTCATATTGTCTTTCATGACCCACTCTTTCTTGTTTGAACTTGATGCTTCCGAGTATTCTTTTCATTTATTTATGCTTCGACTTTCCTCTTGAATCAAGTGCTAATTGATATGCCATTCACCTATATTATTTTCTCACTTGCATGTTGTAGCTCCCATGTCGTTGAGAACCTCATTATTCTTTGGCATTAGCCCACCTAGATTTTATTTGTTTGCATATTTTTGTTTGTGGGTTATCCTTCTTCCTTTCTTCTCTTATTTCAGGATGGCCACCAAGGAGGGAAACAGAAAAGCTTTCGAATAGGGTGACAAACATGTCCCTCCGCACATTCTTTGGAGAAAGCGCAGCAGTTGTAGCTCACAACCCCTGTCCACTTGCACATCTTTGCATGAACTGAGGACGGTGCAATCTTTAAGTGCGGGGAGGTCGATATCGACTTCAGTGGGTTAGTTACTTTCTTTTCAACACCAATTCTTAGTTTTCTTTGTTAGATTAGTTATTGTATTGCATGATAGATGGCATTATAGTTAGAGTTTGTGCATATTTTACCACTACTTGGTTGAAGTAATAATTTCTTTTTCAAGAAACTGCTTTAGGGTATTTTACTAACTTGAATTAAAATTTTTGTGTTAAACTTTGTTGAAGAAATTTATTTTTGGAACATGGTTTTATAGCTCGAACACACAAAACCAGTAAGCATTTTGAACCTATTTGATTGGTTGCATTTTATCAACCAATGTTTTATTTTGGTGTGTGTTATTCTCTCTAAAATTGTGATCTTTGTCTTGCTTGATTCTATATTTCCATTTTGATGTATGCATGCACTTATATGATTGAGGCCCTTGTTTTATTGAGCTTAGATACCCATATGGCCTTATCCTTTCATTATCCTTTGCAAACCAATGTTCAGCCTATTTTACCCCATTTGTTCTTTATTTTAGCACATCATTAACTCTAAGCAAAAAATAATGTCCTTAATTTGAATCCTTGGTTAGCTTAGACTAGTGAGAGTGCTCGTAATTTAAGTGTGGGAAAATTGGGTTTCGAGATATTTGGTTTGAGAATTGAGTATGTTAGACTCTTGTGAAAATGTGAAAGAATGTGAGGACATGTTTATGCATTCAATACCTTAATCATATGCATTGAGAAAAATAAAAAAAATACAAAAAAAGAGAGAAAAAGAAAAGGAAAAGAGCAAATAAATAAAAAGGGGACAAAATGCCCCAAAGTAAATATTGGTAGCTATGCGTAAGAGTTGTACTCAATTTGGGATGCAAAAATATGTGGAAATCATAATTAATGGGTAGTTAGATTTTATATTCTGATTACATGGATTGTCTTAAGTTAGGTGGGAAGTTTAGGTTAATCAAGGACTCATATTTTAGTCCACTTGACCACATACAATCCTACCTTGACCCCAATCCCATTACAACCCTTGAAAAGACCTGTTGATCTGTGTATTTGTACATTAAATTTTTGTTAATTTGTAGAAGAAGAGCAAGCCTTAGGAAGTAAGATTAGTAGAGAATTTAGAGAATCGAACCTTAAACACTTTAGTGATTAGAGTGTCTACAGTTCCAGTGAGGGTTCGATGCTCGATTCTTTGCTCCCGACTTTCACGAGTTCTTCTTGCAAGTATATTTGTACTTCATTTTATGATTTGAATTAGTGGAATCCATTTCATATTTGTTCTTGGAGAATTTGATTTACTTTTAACCAAGTAGGTAGAATCATTTTTGCATGTAGTTGCATTCATATAGATAAGTTGCATTTAATAAGTCTTACCATTCCTCTTCACTCTTATGGTTTTCTTGAGCTTAGCATGAGGACATGCTAATGCTTAAGTGTGGGGAGATTGATAAATCGCTATTTTATGGTTTATTTTGTATTGAATTGAGTGGATTTTATCGCTTATTCTCACACTTATTCGTATTTTGCATGTTTTATATTTTCCTTTCTAATTTTGTGCTATGATTGAAAACATGCTTCTTTTGCCTTAAATTTTCTAATTTTAATCCTCTCTTATTACCATTCAATGCCGTGATATGTTTGTTAAGTATTCTCAGAGTTTATAGGGCAGGAATGGCTTAGAAGATAGAAAAGAAGCATGCAAAAGTGGAAGGAATACAAGAAATTAAAGGAATTGCTAAGTTGCCAATCATGACCTCTTCATACTAAATCGATCATAACTTGAGCTACATAGGTTCGAATGAGGCAGTTCCAGTTGCGTTGAAAAGCTAACATCCAGGGCTTCAAAATGATATGTAATTTACCATAGTTGCCTAATAAACCCCATTTGTAGAGTTTATCTTGTATTGATTTTAAGTGATTTTATGACCTTTTACCCACATTTATTCAATGAATTAGCATGGTTTTGTGATTGTCTCCTTATTCGTGCTTAGATGTGAAAACATGCTTTTTAGGCCTTTAATTTGATGATTTTAATCTCCCTTTGATTCCACTAGATGCCTTGATGTGTTTGTGAGTGATTTCAGGTTGAAAAGGCTAGGAATGGATCAAAGGAGTGAAGAGGAAAGCATGCAAAGTGGAGAAATAATGAAAAGCCAAAGAATTGAACTCGCCCATGGACGCGCGCGCGCACCTGGCGCTTACGTGCTTACGTGCACATGCCGCATACGCGCCACTCTCGGAATAATCCATCGATGCGGACGCACGATGTACGCGTACGCGTCGAACCCATTGCACCACCATCCGCGTGCGCGCGCCATGCGTGCATACGCACGGATTTCTTTCCTTCACTACGTTTCTTTTCTTCTCCTCTTTCCATTTATTTCCTTCTCCTTTCTTCTTCCCTTTTCCTACCCCTCATTCAACACTGCCAAACACTATTGATAACCATTTATTTTAGTTAAATAATTAGTTAGTTAGCTAGTTGATTAGTTAGTTTTTGTTATTTTTGATTTCATTTTCTCTTTTTTCATTGTAAATGTTGGATTGATATTATTGTTTACCATTAATTACTGATGAGTATTAAAAATGGATGTTTTCTTAACATCACTATGTTTATAATCCTTATTGGATTCTATTGTTGAGGTTATATTTTGCTACTTAGTTTTGAGTTCTTCATGCTTACCTTTTGAGAATACCAAGTGATGAGAATTGCCTTCGAGCTTGTAACTCTTCTTGAATTACATGATTTGGCCACCATGTGATTTGAGCCTTATTCTGTGATTAGGCAACCTCTTGATGGATGATGTTGTACATTTACCTTAATGCATTGTATTTCATGATTCTATGCATCCATATATGTTTTTCGCTTGAATGTTTTCATCCTTCTTCAATGCTTGTCTTACCTTACAAGTTCACTTAAAGCACCTCAAGAACACTAGGATAAGTGAAATGCATGCTTCTTTTGTGACATAACTTTTATGTTAATGTGTGTTCTACAAGGCGCCCAATCTAGAATTCACACACCTAATATTTCTTAATGTCACACTAATTCACTCACTCAATTCTAGTGATTAGTACCTCATTCCAACAATTATGTTCCTTGATTTTGTTTCCTCTTATCTTATGGTGTTGTTTTTTATTTTTCATGAACAATGCATGATAGGCAAAATTATGATTTCTGATAATGGCATTCATGTTCGTTCTCTCCCTGGTAATTCCACCAAAAACTTGGTGCACAATACCATGGTCCAAACATAACTTCACAACTTCGCACAACTAACCAGCAAGTGCACTGGGTCGTCCAAGTAATAAACCTTACGTGAGTAAGGGTCGATCCCACGGAGATTGTTGGTATGAAGCAAGCTATGGTCATCTTGTAAATCTCAATTAGGCGGATAATAAATGATTATGGAGTTTTTGAATAATAATAATAAATAAACAGAAAATAAAGATAGAAATACTTATGTAAATCATTGGTGGGAATTTCAGATAGGCGTATGAAGATGCTGTGCTCCTTTTGCATCTCTACTTTCCTACTGCCTTCATCCAATCCTTCTTACTCCTTTCCATGGCAAGCTGTATGTAAGGCATCCGTTGTCAATGGCTACATCCCATCCTCTCAGTGAAAAAAGTCCAAATGCTCTGTCACGGCACGGCTAATCATCTGTCGGTTCTCGATCATGTCGGAATAGAATCCATTGATTCTTTTGCGTTTGTCATCACGCCTAACAATCGCGAGTTTGAAGCTCGTCACAGTCATTCAATCCCTGAATCCTACTCGTAATATTACAGACAAGGTTTACACTTTCCGGACTCTCATGAATGCCGCCATCAATTCTAGCTTATACCACGAAAACTCTGATTAAGGAATCCAAGAGATATGCGCTCGGTCTAAGGTAGAACGAGATGGTTGTCAGTCACGCGTTCATAGGTGAGAATGATGATGAGTGTCACGGATCATCACATTCGTCATGGTAAAGTGCAACGAATATCTTAGAACAGGAATAAACTGAATTGAATGGAAAATAGTAGTAATTGCATTAAAACTTGAGGTACAGCAGAGCTCCACACCCTTAATCTATGGTGTGTAGAAACTCCACCGTTGAAAATACATAAGTGATGGTCCAGGCATGGCCGAATAGCCAGCCCCCATAAATGTGATCAATAGTCTCTTAAGATGAATAATAGAATAAAACTGAGACCAAAGAAGTCTAATACAATAGTAAAATGTCCTATTTATACTAGACTAGCTACTAGGGTTTACAGAAGTAAGTAATTGATGAAGAAATCCACTTCCAGGGCCCACTTGGTGTGTGCTTGGGCTGAGCTTGAGCTTTACAAGTGCAAAGGCTTCTTTTGGAGTTGAACGCCAAGTTGTAACATATTTTTGGTGTTCAACTCTGGTTCGTGACGTGTTTCTGGCGTTTGACTCCAGAATGCAACATGGAACTGGAGTTGAGCGCCAATTTACATCATCTAATCTCGAATAAAGTATAAACTATTATATATTTCTGGAAAGCTCTGAATGTCTACCTTCCAACACTGTTAATATCGCGCCATTTGGAGTACTGCAGCTCCAGAAAATCTATTTCGAGTGAAGGGAGGTCAGAATCCAACAGCATCATCAGTCCTTTGTCAGCCTTCTATCAAAGTTTTGCTCAGGTCCCTCAATTTCAGCTAGAAAATAGCTGAAATCACAAAAAAATACACAACTCATAGTAAAGTCTAGAAATGTGAATTTTATATAAAAACTAATGAAAACATCCCTAAAAGTAGCTAGATCCTACTAAAAACTACCTAAAAACAATGCCAAAAAGCGTATAAATTATCCGCTCATCAATGCACCACAAGCAATAACGGAAGCAAGACTAAGAAGACGTAGTGATCGGTTGACCTACCAGCTGAAGGTAGCAATCCGGAGACTCGCCGTACCCCCTTACTCATCTTTGAGTGCACCGAGGATGGTGCAAACTTTTAAGTGTGGGGAGGTCGTCCGACCAATCGGTGATTTTGGGTGACGAGTTTCTAATTCCAACACTTTTGAATTTTATTTTAGGTTTTTAGGATTTTTACTTTCATTTTCCTATTTTTGCATATGTATACACAATAAGCTTAGTCAAAATAATGAAAATTTTCAAGATTTCTATCTATAGGGCATCTCAATTGATTTGAGTGAAAACTTTTCATAGAACTTGCTTGAATTATATATATTGTGGATCATGTTTTGAGCTAAGAACACAAGCTTGTGAGATTTGAGCCTAATGGTGTGGTTACATCTTATAACTACTTATTTTTCCTTCTTGTGTGCATTATTCTCTTTCTATGATTGTAATCTTTGATTTGTTTGATTCTTTATGTCTATTACTTTGTGTATTCATGTATTTATATGATTGAGGCCGTCATTTCATTTAGCTCACTTACCCAAATAGCCTTACCTTTTATCTTCTATTGTTAGCCAATTTGAGTTTACGATCAACCCACTTTGTTCCTTAATTTAGCACATTACAAGCCCTAAAGCGAAAAATAATAAATGTCCTTAATTTGGATCTTTGATTAGCTTAGGCTAGTGTGTGTGAGTATCATTCAAGTGTGGGAAACTTGGGACATTGGTTGAGAATAAAAGGGTAGTTTTGTATTTTTGTTGTAAATATTTGGGAATTGGATACATACTCATGTATTGATCAAATGTAAAACCTTATGCATTGATACTCTTGTATATAGAAAGAAAAAATGAGAAGAACAAAAGAAAAAGAAAAGAAAAAGAAAAATAATTTGGAAAAGAAAAGAAAAAAGTAGAAAAAGAAAGAAACAAAGAAAAAGAAAGAAATAAAAAGGGGACAAAATGTCCCAAAGCAAGGTGAAGCTCAATAAAATCAATGCATATGTGTTGTGAAATGAAAAAAAAATACATGAGTAAATGAAAAAGTGAAAAATGAGTAGTTAGGTTAGAACTTAATTGTATAGGATGTCATAGGTTAATTGGGAAGTTTAAGCTTATCAAAGATTCAAATTTCAAGCTCACTTAACCATATATGCATCCTACCTTGACCCTAACCCCATTACAACCTAAAGAAAAGACCTCATGATAGATGTATGCATGCATGAAATATATGTTGATTGTTAGAAGAAGAACAAATCTTGGAAAGCATGATTAGGGGAGAATTGAGTGGATCAACCCTAAACACTTGAGCGAATAGAGTGCAAACACATCCGGTGAGGGTTTGATGCTCAATTACATGTTTCCACCTACAATCATCACTTTTCATGCAAGTTTGTAAAAATATTTAATAGCTCAATCCAATTGTTGATTAGACTTGCTAGTCCTTAGCCCTTGCGCATATATGCTTCTTGGAAATTGATTTATTTGACCTAGCAATTGCATTCATTTAGATAGTTGCATATAGGTAGATTGTATTTAGTTAGTTCCATTGAATAAATGCCATACCCTTACTTCATTCTTGGTTTAAGCATGAGGACATGCTTGGTTTAAGTGTGGGGAGGTTGATAAACCCCATTTGTAGGGTTTATCTTGTATTGATTTTAAGGGATTTTATGACCTTTTATCCACATTTATTCAATGAATTAGCATGGTTTTGTGATTGTCTCCTTATTTGTGCTTAGATGTGAAAACATGCTTTTTAGGCCCTTAACTTGATGATTTTAATCTCCCTTTGATTTCACTAGATGCCTTGATGTGTTTGTGAGTGATTTCAGATTGAAAAGGCTAGGAATGGATCGAAGGAGTGAAGAGGAAAGCATGCAAAGTGGAGAAGATAATGAAAAGCCAAAGATTTGAACTCTCCCATGGACGCGCGCGTGCACCTGGCGCTTACGCGCACCGTGCGAAATGGCCCATGGACGCGTACACGTGCTGTGTGCATACGCGTCGGTGCTGGTTTATGATTTTTTAATAAAAACATGGCCAGCGAATTCATAAGGGTTGTGGGGCACAATCCCAACCAACTTTGGTGCCAAAAAAGCTATTTAAAGCCAAGGATTGAAGAGCAAAAGGGATTCACTCACTTAGCATCATTCACACTCATTAGGATTAGTTTAGAGTTAGTTTTAGAGAAAGAAGCTCTCACTTTTTTCTACGATTAGGATTATGATTAGGTTTAGTTCTTAGATCTAGGTTTTCATTCATTCTTTCTTCTACTTCTACCTTTCAATTCCTTGTTGTTACATTCACTCTTCTTCTATTCTTTTGTTGTAATTTCCTTTATGTTGTTCTTTTACTTTGTTGTAGATCTACTATTGTTCCTTCCGTTTTCTTTCCATTCAATTCAAGGTCATTCATAATAATTGTGTTTCTTTTGATTGTTGTTGTCAATTCCTTTCAATAATTGTTGTTAGATTTCATTCTTGTTGTTAATTTGCTTTGCTTTTCTTTTGTATCTTCCAAGTGTTTGATGAAATTCTTGGTTGGGTTTTAGTGTAGATTTTGTTCCTCTTGGCCTTGGTTGAGTAACTAGTGACTCTTGAGTTATCTAATTCCTTTGTTGATTGATAATTAGAAGTTGCTAATTGATTTGAATGCCTCTAAAGCTAGTCTTTCCTTTAGGAGTTGATTAGGACTTGAGGAATCAAATTGATTCATCCACTTGACTTTCCCCCATGGTTAGAGGTTAACTAAGTAGTAGCAATGAACAATTTATGGTCACAACTGAGGAGGATAACTAGGATAGGACTTCTAGTTCTCATATCTTGCCAAGAGCTTTGTTAGTTGTTAGTTTATTTTCTTTGCCATTTATATTTCTTGTCTAAAATCTCAAAAACCCGAAAATAACTCATAACCAATAACAAGACACTTTATTGTAATTCCTAGGGAGAACAACCTGAGGTTTAAATACTTCGGTTTATAGATTTTAGGGGTTTGTACTTGGGAAAAGATTATTGTTGGTTTAGAGACTATACTTTACAACGAGATTTCATTAGTGAAATTCTTAACCGTCAAAAATCCAATCATCAATGCCTTGCAGATAGGTGACGCATACGCATGACTGGTACGGCGAACAAGCGACGCGTACGCGTGACAAAGCATCACGTGCTGTAGATATCAAAATTCACTAGGGGCAATTTCTGGGCTGTTTTTGGCCCAGTTCAAAGCCCAAAAACACTTATTAGAGGTGCTGCAGAGTGGGAGAATGATTCATTCACACTTCATTCACATAATTTTAGGTTTAGATGTATTTTTCTAGAGAGAGAGAGGCTCTCTCCTCTCTCTAGGTTTTAGGGTTTCTCTTTCAATTTCTCCTTAGGTTAAGGTTCAATTTTACTTTAATTTAGTTTTCTCTTACTTTTATTTGTTCAAGCACGTTAGTTTATCTTCCTCCCTTGTTATTTCCCTTTTTTGCCATTTTCATGTTTATGAGCTATTGTTATATTTGATTCCTTCTAATGCAATTTGTGTTTTCTATGTTTATTGTTGCTCTCTTTAATTGTTAGTCATTGATGCTTGTAATTTGTTGTTTAGATTTATTTTCCTTGTTAGTTTTCTATGCTTTTGTTTTATGCCTTCCAAGTGTTTGATAAAATGTTTGGTTGGGTTTTAAATTAGATTTTTATGATCTTAACTTGGATTGATCAATTAGAGACTCTTGAGTTATCAAAAGTCTTTTGTTGATTGGTAATTGAGATTGCCAGTTAGCTTGAACTTCACCAAAGCTAGTCTCTCACTATGAGTTGACTAGGACTTGTGAACTCAAGTTAATTGTATGCACTTGACCTTCCTCTGTTGATTAGAGGTTAACTAAGTGAAGGCAATTCACATTTACCATCACAATTGATGATGATGATAATAAAGATAGGACTTCTAATTCTCATCCTTACTAAGAGCTTCCTTAATTATTAGCTTATTTTTCTTGCAATTTATATTTTCTTGTTCCCTATTTTAAAAACCCAAAAATATACTTTCCCATAACCAATAATAAACTACACTTCCCTGCAATTCCTTGAGAGACGATCCGAGGTTTAAATACTTCGGTTTATTTTTATTAGGTTCGCATTGTGACAAAAAAAATTAATTTTTGATTGAGGTTTAATTGTCAGTTTAGAACTATACTTGCACCGAAATATTTTAGTGAAAATCTTTACCGACATTTTTCCTTCGTCACCCGTTAGCGTTTATAGCCCGTTTGGCCCAACTTTGGGCCAAACCTTTAAAATTAACCCTCGGTTTTCGACTTCTAATATTTTTCTAAGGTTTTTGACTGTTTTAAATTTTTCTCACACAGTACCGGGCAGACTTGAACTTGTTCGACCGGTTCAATTTCCAGTTTGCGGTTTTCTTGGTTTTTTGCAAAAAATATATTTTCTGACTCAGAAAAACCTATTAAATCCAAAAACCATGTTTAAATCCTCAAATTCTCATTCTAATTTTTTGGAACCTAATTTGGGCAATATTAATTAACTAATTAGGCGGTTAATTAGCTGTGGTTCTTACAGTTATTGCCTTAGCCATTATGTTCATATATGTATTCTTGGAAATTAATTTATTTTGACCAAGTAGTTGCATTCTTTTAGATAGATTGCATGTAGGTAGATTGCATATAGATAGTTTGAATTGAATAAATATTGATACCCTTTGTCTCTTTCTTGAGTTTAGCATGAGGACATGCTTGGTTAAAGTGTAGGGAGGTTTGAAAAACCACACTTTTGTGGTTTGTCTTGTGCTAAATTTAGGGGATTTTATCAATTGTCTCACATTTATTCAATGAAATAGCATGGTTTTTGTAATTCTCCCTAATTTGTGCTTAAGAGAGAAAGCATGCATTTTAGGCCTTAAAATAGCTAAATCAAATTCACTTTAATTCCATTCGATGCCTTGATATGTTTGTTGAGTGATTTCAGATTCATAAGGCAAGTATTGGATGGAAGAGGTGAAGAGAAAAGCAAGCAAAGTGGAGAATTCATGAAAAAAATGAGCATTTGGAGAATTCAAGCCCACGCGCACGCGTCATTCACGTGTACGCGTGAAAAGGACATTCATGGCCATGCGCACGTGTCACCCACACGTACGTGAATAACCCCAATTTTAGGGTTTAACTTGTGTAGAATTTGGAGGGTTTTATAAACATTCTTTCACACTTATTCATGTAAAATGCATGATTTTGTGTCTCCTTCCCAATTTTGCTTCATGGTTGAAAACATGCCTCTTTGTTCTTAAATATGCTATATTTTAATCCTCTTCTATTACCATTCGATGTCGTGATATGTTTGTTAAGTGATTTCAGAGTTTATAGGGCAAGAATGGCTTAGAAGAGAGAAAGGGAGCATGCACAAGTGGAAGAAACATGAAAAATGGAGCTTTGGAGATTTGGCTGCGATGCGCACGCGTGGCCGACGCGTACCCGTGGGTGCATGTTGTTGGGATTGGTGCGAAAAAGTTGGCGCATTCGCGTGGATGAGAAAAACTCCTATCAACGCGTATGCATGCCTGACGCATATGCGTGGCTTGCAAAACTCAGATGATGCGCATGTGTGGCCGACGCGCACACGTGACGTTCAGCACGTGACCTCATTAATGAAATCGTGGCTGGCGATTTCTGAGGAGCTCCAGGACCAAATCCAACTTGATTCTGCATGGAAAAGACCCAAGAATTGATGGGGAAAAAAGGGGGTCCACACATTAGAGATTGTTAGCTAGTTTTTAGAGTTTATGTTTCTAGAGAGAGAAACTCTCACTTCTCTCTAGGTTTTGGCTCTCTCAATTTCAATTTCACTTAGATCATTTGGTTAGATCTGTTTTGAATTTAATTTCACATTTCTTTAATTTGTAGATCTCATTCTTCTACTCTCATTTTAGTGTTCTTGTTGTTCTAGCTAATTTGGATTTTGGATTTGGATCTTGTTTACATTGATTTCTATTAATGCATTGAGGTATTTCTTGTTCATTATTGTTAATTGCGTTATTATTGTTAAGTGTTTGTAGTAGATAACTTTGATTTGAATTTTCTTCTCAATTTTACAATGTCTTTCAATTTTGCTCACTGACGTAGCGGAAATTGGCGAGTTAAGAATTTATTAATAGAAATACATTGCAAGTATAGTCCTTAACCAGCCGAAAATCCGCTTATCAATTTAAAAGGGTTGTCACAATATTGAAATTAAAATACTGGGAGTATGAATCCCAGGTCGTCTCCCAACGAGTTGCAGAGAAATGTACTATTTTATCAATCAGATGTTTTCAAAAAATGGTTGAGTTGATAATAGGAAATTAAATTAGGGAATTTAATTAATCTTAAATAAAAGCCTTGACTAGGAGTAGATTAGTTGGAAGCCCTATTCTTGTTGAAGTACTCTCAATATTAATTAATAATTGGAAGTTGCTTTACTTAGTTATCCCTTACTAGGTAAATGAAAGTCAAGCAAGTTGAAAAGTTGTTTCAAATCACAAGTCCTAATCCTCTCCCTTGGGGAGGACTAGTGTCAATGATTAGAGGTTGATCCAACAATAATTCCAATTATAATTTCTCTCTTGAGTAATTCAACTCAAGGTTTCCTTTCAATCATCTCCCAATCAAGTTATGGAACTACTCACTCATCATAATTATAAACATCATAGAATTAATGGGGAAAATAAAAGAAGACATGATAAATAATAATGAAAAGGATTAATTGAAAATAAAAATAGTCTATATTAATGACTTGTAAAAATAATCCAATGTCAACTCTAGGGGAATTAATAATATGGAATAATAAATGAAAAGTAATTGACAGAATATAATGACTAGTACCGGAGGTAGACTCTTCTCAAAAGCTAAAGCCAAAATCTTCAAAATCCTAACTATGAATGTTTAAGTGAGTAAAACCTAGGGGAGGAGCAATTTCAGATCTAGAAACTAAAAATTATACGGAATGAATGTTATCCTATGTCTCTACATGTTTCCTAGCTCTAATCTGTGTTTTTGGGTCGAAAACTGGGTTGAAATCCGGCCCATAAACTCTGCCAGTGACTTCTGAAATTTTGCAGATCGTGCACGTCACGCGGCCGCGTCATCCACGTGTTCGCGTCACTCGGCGTTTCTCGTACCACGCGTGCGCGTCGTCCACGCATTCGCGTCGTTCATGCAAAGTTTCAATCCGCGCGATTGCGTCAGGCACGCGAGCGCGTCACTGTTATTTCTTTTATCTCGCGCGGTCGCGTCAGCCATGCGACCGCGTGACTTCTCGCTATTTATCTCCTCCATTCTTTGTGTTCCTTCCATTTTTGCATGCTTCCTTTCCAATCTTCACTTCATTCTTGCCCTATAAAGCCTGAAACACTTAACATACAGATCACGGCATCGAATGGAATAAAGAAGAATTAAAATATCTAATTAAAAGTCTCTAGGAAGTAAGTGTTCAATCATGTAATAATTTTAGGAAGGAAATATAAATGCATGCTAATTATATGAATAAGTGGGTAAAGATCATGATAAAACCACACAATTAAATACATTGTAAACCATAAAATAGTGATTTATCAACCTCCCCACACTTAAACATTAGCATGTCCTCATGCTTAGTTAGAGGAGATAAAATAAATGAGTAGGAACATGTAAAAATGCATGCAATGCAATGCAACCTATATATGTGAATGCAACTATATGATTCTTGTCCACTTGATCAAGAGTAAATAAGCTCTTCAAAACAATTACAAATCAAGTTCCACTAATTCAATTCTCATATAGTAAGAATAGATAAAAATGCAAGAAGGTAGCTCATAAATTCAGGGAACATAGAATTTTAAGCATTGAACCCTCACTGATGATGTATGTATACTCTAGTCTCTCTAGTGTATAGAGTAATCACTCTATCCTTCTCTAATCATGCTCCCTAATTTTTTTTGCTTCTCCTCTAACTAATCAACAAAATTTAATATGCTAATGCAACATCATGAGGTCTTTTCAAGGTTGTAATGGGGCCAAGGTAAATGTAAGGATACATATATGGTTAAGTGAGCTTATAAATTGAATCTTTAATTAACCCAAACTTTAACATAACCTATATATATTTTATATAAATTTGGAGTTCGTACCTAGCTACCCAGAATTCCCTTTCACATTCCATACTCATGTATCAACTTTTTTTATTTTAATTTTATCATACATGCATTGATATTTGGATTCTTAACTCAGCATTGGGGTAATTTTTTTATTTTTTTATTTATTTATTGATTTTTTTTACATAAACATAAAAATAAACATAGCTAATCAATGCACATAGATTTTTTTTATTCTTATAGTTTCACATGAGTAGGTGTCCAAATTCCCATTATATTATCATGACACATTCCCTTATTATCCTTTGTCCTCACAATTTCCCATACTTAATCAGCACACACAATTCTATCTCAAGCTAACCAAAGATTCAAATTGGGATATATAATTGTTTTTCTGCTTAAGGCTAGTAATGTGGTAGATTACAGAACAAACGGGATTTAAAGGCTCAAAGTGGCTAACAAAGGTAATTGAAAGGGTAGGCTTAATTTGGATAAGTAAGCTAACAATTAATGGCCTCAATCATATGCAGCATATAAATATATTAAACATTGGACATATAGGATGGAGCAAAATATAGATTACAATCATAGAGAAGTAAACACACAAGAATAAAACAATTATGGTTAAATAATGTAACCATGCATAAAGGCTCAAATCTCACAGGTTGTGTGTTCTTTAGCTCAAAAATCATGTTCCAAATACAACTTCAAGCAAATTTAACATAAAAGTTTTAATTAAAATTAGTGAAATTTTTGTTCCAAAAATTAGAGTCTTAGAAGAAACTTATTTTTTTTTCAATCAAGTAGAACATGCATGCAACTAATCTATTACTATGCAATTTATCCTATTCTACAAAAGAAAAACTAACTAAATATCCTAATTTATTGGTGTTTAGGGAAGAGAAATTACCTCCGGAAGTCAGGTACTGACCGAACTCCCCACACTTAAGGATTTGCACCGTCCTCGGTGCCATCTGTCAGGAACAACGGTGGACTGGTGGCAGTATCTCCACAGTCGGGACTGTCATGGCTCCCTGTGCTGGTGAAGGAAGTGGAGTCCAGAGTGCCTAGGTCCTCGTCAGGTCTGTAGTTGCCTGTGAGTAGCTCCTTGAGGTATTTGAAACGGCAGTGGTTGCGGCGCTCTCGGAGCTTGGCTTTCTATTCTTGTTGGTCCAACTACTTTAGTATTTGATGCAGCAGCTGACTAGTAGATGGTGGAGGAACTGCAGCATCCTCTGTGGACTGGCTGGTAGTGGCAACTGGTGGCCTGAGATATCTCCCGTTAGGGACGTACTGATCATCCCGTGGAATTATGGCTTTGGTGTCTCCAGTTCTGTAGGGGACTCTAGCTGCTGAGACAAGATCAGAGACCAATGGCGGGAAAAGGTAGGTTACCCACGATCTGCACGTGTTACATAGCATTTCGGATATGTCTCGGTAAATTTATAGGCTGGTCTGTGAGAATGCACCATAGTAGAATGGCCATGTCTGCGGTGAAGGAGGACTCATGAGTGCTCGGAAAGACGTAATGGGACATAATCTGTGCCCATACATGAGCCTCTAAGGTAAGGGTGGAAGCCAAGATTCCCTTAGGATGGGAACGGTGGTATCTAAAGATCCATTTGCTACCAGGTTGAGCGATAACTCTGAGAACAGCGTCCCCGTCAAAGTTGTACGCCTAGTGCTTGATTGCGGCTTTCTAAAAAGCGTCCAATCCTTCCGGAGGAGGGGAAAGATCTAAGGCTCGCTGAATGGCTTCTTCTATAATGGGGATTTGCTTCTGACGTATATAAGTAGACTGCAGGGTTGGCAGGTGGAAGTTGGTGTAGAACTCAACTACCCAAGAAAGATTAACCTGTCGTGGTTGTCTCTGTAGGAATCCCCAATGTCTTTGTGCAATTTGCGGCTCAACAAAGTCGGCAATACGAGGTGGAAGGAGAAGAAGGTGTTCATTGTTGTAATTCCGAGCTGCCAGAATAGGGAACATCTACTCACAGTAGCGATTTGGAAATCGTGCAGTGTCCTTTACTGGGAAGGCTCTTTCCTTTTCATCAACCTTTATAATCCATTTAATTCTTTTTGTTAAGGGCTTGACTGCAGTTGAAGAAGGTTCTACCACTAATATTCTTTTTGTTCCTTACCTTGTTGTTGATTTGGGAGTAGCTTTCTCTTTGCCTTTCTTGGTGGCCATCCTGAAAGGGAACGAGGAAAGTCATTAGCATTCAAGGGTTATAGCAAGGAGAGAATAGGAAAGGTGGTAATCAATGCACAGGTATGGATAATGATGTGAAAACATGGTCATGACTATATGTGGCAAATCAACAATGGAAATATAGCAAGTGCATGTGAGGAAAAATTGAATGCAAGGTGTTTATTGGCATGCCGGCAAAGGGCATGAGTAGCATAGATCAAGCATTCAATGTCCAAATTAGATTACCAAGTTTCTCAAGTTAAAAGTATGTTTGTAAAAACAATTATATTCAAATAATAAAATAGGAAAGGGATTTTGTGAAAAGCAGGCATTTAGAGTAGTGGGTATAAAAGAAATCTAAGAATAGTGCAAAATGCCATATGGGCGTTTTCACAAACACATAACATGCATGTTAAATAAGGTATGGAAAATATTAACTGGAACATGCAAGTAACCCTATAAAAATAATATATAATTGTTTAAACAAATCACAAACAATCCATAAGCAACACATAAAAATAATGACCCAAATAAAATTCCAACACCAATAGGAGGAATAGGAAAAGAGAAAGAAAACATAGTTAAGGAAAGTAGAAGAGAAAGAAAAAGAAAACATGATAAGAAAAAGAAGAATGTAAAAGTAAGGGAGAAAAAAGAGAGAAGAAAAACCTTGATAATGGTGGTGGGAGATGGGGGGTGAAAGAGAGAAAGAAGGGGGGAAAGATGGAAGAGGGGAGAAGAGAAATAAGATTAGGGGGGAAAGAAAAGATAAACAGTCTGGCAGATTTGAACGAGTTGGGCGGCGCAAACAACGCGGTCGCGTGGGGCACGCGGTCGCATGGAAAGCCCTTAAGTGAGGTGACGCGGACGCGTCAGTCACGTGGACGCGTGACGTGATTTGCGCTAGTGGCGCGAGGGCAGCTTCATGCTCGCACAACTCTCTGTTTAATTTATGTTTTGCCAAAATTTTGGGTGGCGTGGTCGCGTGGATAACATGATCGCGTGGATGGAGATATTAAGAAAATGGCGCGGACGCGTGTGGCATGCGTTCGCATGAAAGGGCCTGTGCGATTACCACAAGTGCAGCCCAGCTCCGGCACAACTTTCGGCCATTCACCCTTGTTACGTCGAATTGCAGGGCCACGCGTTCGTGTGGGTGACGCAGACACGTGGTGAGGCCAAATTGCAAATGATGCGGTTGCGTCAAACACGCAGTCGCATGAATCATATGGTGCCTACGACACGACTCCAGCCACATTCCGGCGTAACTCTCTGTTCAATCCTTTTTTATTTCCAATGCCCATGCGACACGGACACGTCGGTGACGCTGGCGCGTTGCGTGCTTTTTCTCGCTCCTTTTTTTTTATGCAAATGCAGTATGCAGATGAGGTGCAAGATATATGCAGTAGTATGGAGAAGAGTTATAGAAGAGGGAAGATAAGGAGAAGAAGTGGAACGATCATACCGTGGTGGGTTATCTCCCACCTAGCACTTTGCTTTAACGTCCTTAAGTTGGACGCTTCAGGAGCTCAGTTTTCAGTTGCGAGTGGATCCTCCAAGAAGAAGATATCTAACTCCTTGTTTTTCGTCACCTTCTCACCATGATAGAGCTTCAAACGATGTCCATTAACCTTGATGAGTTCAGAGCTTGAACGGTGACTTAGGTGAAAAACTCCGTAGGGCTCAGCCTTCTCGACTCTATATGGACCTTCCCACCTTGATCGCAGCTTGCCTTGCATGAGCCTCAGTCTGGAGTTGAAAAGGAGGACTAAATCCCCAGGTTGGAACTCTTTCCTCTTGATGTGTTGATCATGTACAGATTTCATTTTCTCCTTGTACAGTCTTGAGTTCTCAAAAGCTTCTAGACGAAGGCTCTCCAATTCTTGCAATTGCAACTTCCTTTCAGCTCCGGCCTTCTCAAATCCCATGTCGCATTCCTTTACTGCCCAAAAAGCTTTGTGATCCACTTCAGCTGGAAGATGAAAGGCCTTGCCATAGACTAAGCGAAAAGGACTCATCACAATGGGTGTCTTGTACGCTGTTCTGTATGCCCAGAGTGCATATTGCAGCCTAGTGCTCCAGTCTCTTCTATGAGGTTTAACTATCTTCTGCAATATGCGCTTTATCTCTCTATTAGACACTTTGGCTTTCCCATTAGTCTGAGGATGATAGGCAGTTGCTACTTTATGAATGATCCCATGCTTCTTCAGTAATCCTGTTAGTCTCCTGTTACAAAAATGGGTGCCTTGATCGCTCACGATTGCTCGTGGTGATCCAAAGCGACAAATAATGTGGTTTCTCACAAAGGAAACAACAGTGTTAGCATCATTAGTACGGGTAGGAATTGCTTCCACCCATTTAGAAACATAATCTACAGCTAATAGTATATAAAGGTGGCCATTAGAATTTGGAAATGGACCCATGAAGTCAATGCCCCAAACATAAAAAATTTCACAAAAAAGCATAATTTGTTGAGGCATTTCATCCCTCTAGGATATATTACCAAACCTTTGGCATGGGGGACAAGATTTACAAAATTCAGCAGCGTCTTTAAAAAGAGTGGGCCACCAGAATCCACAGTCTAAGATTTTTCTAGCTGTTCTTTGAGGGCCAAAATGTCCTCCACTCTCAGATGAGTGACAGGCCTCTAAAATGGACTGAAATTCTAATTGAGGCACGCAACTTCTAATTACCTGGTCAGCGGCACATCTCCATAAATATGGGTCATCCCATATATAATATTTAGACTCACTTTTCAGCTTGTCTCTTTGGTTCTTAGTAAAATTTGGAGGAAAAGTGCGGCTAACTAGATAATTAGCGACAGGTGCATACCAAGGGACTACTCCAGATACTACTTGTAGGTTATCAAATGGAAAATTATCAGCTATAGGAGTGGAGTCATCTTTAATGTGCTCAAGGTGACTCAAGTGGTCTGCCACTAGATTCTGGTTACCACTCCTATCCTTTATTTCTAAATCAAATTCTTGTAGTAGCAGTATCCAACATATAAGCCTTGGTTTGGATTCCTTTTTATCTAATAAATACTTTAGAGCTGCATGGTCGGAATACACTACTACCTTAGCACCAAGTAAATAGGCTCAAAATTTATCCAGAGCAAAAATAATAGCAAGAAGCTCTTTTTCAGTAGTAGTGTAGTTAGACTGAGCAGTGTCTAAAGTCTTAGACGCATAAGCAATGACAAAAGGATCTTTACCTTCACGTTGAGCCAGTGCTGCTCCTACTACATGGTTGGAAGCATCGCACATGATTTCGAATGGCTGGCTCCAGTCGGGTCCTCTCACAATTGGAGCTTGAGTCAGGGCGGTTTTCAGCTTATCAAACGCTTGTTTGCAATTCTCACTGAACTCGAACTCAATATCTTTCTGCAGTAGTCTGGATAAGGGAAGTGCTACCTTACTGAAGTCCTTAATGAATCTTCGGTAAAAACCTGCATGTCTAAGGAACGAGCGGACCTCCCTCACAGAGGAGGGGTAAGGCAAACTAGAAATAATATCCACCTTTGCTGGATCTACAGAAATGCCAGTATTAGACACAACATGTCCTAGTACAATACCTTGTTTAACATAAAATGATATTTTTCAAAATTTAATACAAGATTTGTATTGACACATCTATCTAATAATTTAGATAGTCTATCCAAGCAAAGGCTAAAAGAATCACCATAAACGCTAAAATCATCCGTAAAAACCTCCATACAGTCCTCGAGAAGGTCAGAGAAAAGACTCATCATGCACCTTTGGAAAGTAGCTGATGCATTGCACAAGCCAAAGGGCATTCTCTTATAGGCATAAGTCCCAAACGGACATGTAAAGGTAGTCTTTTCTTGATCTTCAGGAGCTATATAAATCTGGAAATAGCCTGTGTTACCATCTAAAAAGCAGTAATGTGATTTACCTGACAGGCGATCCAGCATTTGATCAATGAATGGAAGGGGATAGTGATCCTTACGAGTGGCTTGGTTGAGACGCCTGTAATTATTGCAGACCCTCCAGGCGTTCTGTACTTTGGTTTCTATAAGCTCTTGGTGCGCGAAATTGTGAACAATACTTTTTACAACTCTCATAATCCCCGGTCATGAACCCCAAAAACTTGGTAGCTCAGTACCATGGCATTACACAACTTCGCACAACTAACCAGCAAGTGCACTGGGTCATCCAAGTAATAAACCTTACGCGAGTAAGGGTTGATCCCACGGAGATTGTTAGTATGAAGCAAGCTATGGTCATCTTGTAAATCTTAGTTAGGCAAACTCAAATGGATGTATGATGATGAACGAAATAAACATAAAGGTAAAGATAGAGATACTTATGTAATTCATTGGTAGGAACTTCAGATAAGCGCATGAAGATGCCTTCCCTTCCGTCTCTCTGCTTTCCTACTGTCTTCATCCAATCCTTCTTACTCCTTTCCATGGCAAGCTCATGTAGGGTTTCACCATTGTCAGTGGCTACCTCCCATCCTCTCAGTGAAAACGTCGCCTATGCTCTGTCACAGCATGGGTAATCATCTGTCGGTTCTCGGTCAGGCCGGAATAGAATCCAGCGATTCTTTT
>NC_029777.3:33115675-33116477 GCF_000817695.3 Arachis duranensis
ACACTCTTTTTGCCTTGGATCACAACTTTATTTCTTTCTTTTCTCTCTTTTTTTCGTTTTCTTTTCTTTTTCTCTTTTTTTTCGATTTTTTTTTTGCTTTTTCTTGCTTCAGCACCAAACTTAAAATGTTTGCTCGTCCTCGAGCAAAAGAAGAAAGAAGAGAGGAGAAGAAGAAGAAATGAGGAGAAAGGGAAAGGCTTTGCGTTTGGCCAAAGGGGGGAGGGTAGGGTTCGGTCATTTGAGGGTGGGTTTGGGTGGAAAAGTGGTTTGAATTTGAATGGTGAGGTAGGTGGGGTTTTATGGAGGATGGATGTGAGTGGTGAAGAGAAAGATGGGATTTGATAGGTGAAGGGTTTTTGGGGAAGAGGTGTTGAGGTGATTGGTGAATGGGTGAAGAAGAGAGAGAGTGTGGTAGGGTAGGTAGGGATCCTGTGGGGTCCACAGATCCTGAGGTGTCAAGGAAAAGTCATCCCTGCACCAAATGGCAGACAAAATCACATTTTTAGCCATTTCTGGCGTTAAACGCCGGGCTGGTGCCCATTTCTGGCGTTTAACGCCAGCTTCTTGCCCCTTTCTGGCGTTGAACGCCAGTCTGGTGCCCCTTTCTGGCGTCAAACGCCCAGAATGGTGCCAGACTGGGCGTTAAACGCCCAACAGCTAACCTCACTGGCGTTTAAACGCCAGTAGGTGTGTCCTCCAGGGTATGCTGTTTTTCTTCCTATTTTTCATTCTGTTTTTGCTTTTTTCATTGATTTCGTGACTTCTCATGATCATCAACCTACAAAAAACATAAAATAACAAA
>NC_029777.3:33116962-33117426 GCF_000817695.3 Arachis duranensis
AAGGATTCTTCATTCACTTGAATGATCAATTCTCCTCTATCAACATCAATCACAGCCTTTGCTGTGGCTAGGAAGGGTCTGCCAAGGATGATGGATTCATCCATGCACTTCCCAGTCTCTAGGACTATGAAATCAGTAGGGATGTAATGGTCTTTAACTTTAACCAAAACATCCTCTACAAGTCCATGGGCTTGTTTTCTTGAGTTGTCTGCCATCTCTAGTGAGATTTTTGCAGCTTGCACCTCAGAGATCCCTAACTTCTCCATTACAGAGAGAGGCACGAGGTTTACACTTGACCCTAAGTCACACAAGGCCTTCTTGAAGGTCATGGTGCCTATGGTACAAGGTATTGAAAACTTCCCAGGGTCCTGCCTCTTTTGAGGCAGTTTCTGCCTAGACAAGTTATCCAGTTTTTTGGTGAGGAGAGGGGGTTCATCCTCCCAAGTCTCATTTCCAAATAACTT
>NC_029777.3:33117534-33117801 GCF_000817695.3 Arachis duranensis
CCTTCCATGAAAAATTTGGATGATTTCTCCATGAAGGATTATAGGTGTTTCCATAGGGTTCTCCCATGTAACTCACCTCTTGCACTGAAGGGTTCTCAGGATCATAAGCTTCTTCCTCAGATGAAGCTTCCTTAGTACTGCTTGGTGCAGTTTGCATTCCAGACAGACTTTGAGAAATCAAATTGACTTGTTGAGTCAATATTTTATTCTGAGCCAATATGGCATTCAGAGCATCAATTTCAAGAACTCCCTTCCTCTGAGGCGTCC
>NC_029777.3:33117922-33121799 GCF_000817695.3 Arachis duranensis
GTAGGCGTCTTCTTCAGATGAAGAGATCCTCCTGCAGAGCTATCCAAAGACATCTTGGATAGTTCAGAGAGATCATCATAGAAAATTCCTATGATGCTCCATTCAAAAAGCATGTCAGAGGGACATTTTCTGATTAATTGTTTGTATCTTTCCCAAGCTTCGTAGAGGGATTCTTCTTCCTTCTGTCTGAAGGTTTAGACTTCCACTCTAAGCTTACTCAATTTTTGAGGTGGAAAGAACTTTGCCAAGAAGGCATTTACTAGCTTTTCCTAAGAGTCCAGGCTTTCTTTAGGTTGAGAGTCCAACCATATTCTAGCTCTGTCTCTTACAGCAAAAGGGAATAGCATAAGTCTGTAGACCTCAGGGTCAACCCCATTGGTCTTGACAGTGTCACAGATTTGCAAGAATTCAGCTAAAAACTGATGAGGATCTTCCAATGGAAGTCCATGGAACTTGCAATTCTGTTGCATTAGAGAAACTAATTGAGGCTTAAGCTCAAAGTTGTTTGCTCCAATGGCAGGGATAGAGATGCTTCTCCCATAGAAATCGGGAGTAGGTGCAGTAAAGTCACCCAGCACCTTCCTTGCATTGTTGGCATTGTTGTTTTCGGCTGCCATGTGTTCTTCTTCTTTGAAGAATTCGGTCAGGTCCTCTAAAGAGAGTTGTGCTTTGGCTTCTCTTAGCTTTCTCTTCAAGGTCCTTTCAGGTTCAGGATCAGCTTCAACAAGAATGCTTTTGTCTTTGCTCCTGCTCATAAGAAAGAGAAGAGAACAAGAAAATGTGGAATCCTCTATGTCACAGTATAGAGATTCCTTGAAGTGTCAGAGGAAGAGAAAGGTAGAAGACAGAAGTAGAAAATTCGAACTTATCAAAGAAGATGGAGTTCAAATTTTTGCATTAAGGAATAGTGTTAGTCCATAAATAGAAGGATGTGAGAAGAAGGGAAGTGATTTTCGAAAATTAAGTGAAAAATTTTGAAAATATTTTTGAAAAACATTACTTGATTTTCGAAAATGAAAGTTGAAAAGATATCAAGTGATTTTTTTGAAAAAAAAGTTTTGAAATTAGAAATCAAGAAGATTTGATTGAAAACTATTTTGAAAAAGATGTGATTAAGAAAATATGATTGGTTTTAAAAAGATGTGATTGAGAAGATGTGATTTGAAAAACATTTTAGAAAGATTTGATTTTGAAAATTAAAAACTTGACTAACAAGAAAAGATATGATTCAAACATTAAACCTCTCTCAACAGAAAAGGCAACATACTTGAAACGTTGAATCAAATCATTAATTGGTAGCAAGTGATGTGTGGAAAACGATCCAACACAAAACTCACCGGCAAGTGTACCGGGTCGCATCAAGTAATAATAACTCACATGAGTGAGGTCGATCCCACAGGGATTGAAGGATTGAGCAATTTTAGTTTAGTGGGTGATTTAGTCAAGCGAATCAAGTATTGGTTGAGTGATTTGTGTTTAACAAGAAGTAAATGACAATAAATGCAAAGGGGGAAGGGAAAAGTGCAGTAAATTAAAGAACAGGAAAGTAAATTTGTAGAAACTTAAAGAACAAGAAAGTAAATGACTGAAACTTAAAGTGCAAGAAACATAAACTGCAGTAACTTAAATGGCAAGAAAGATAAATTGCTAGAATGTAAAAGGGAATTGAGGAATGGGATTGCAGGATCTAAACAAAGAAGAAGTAAATTGCAGCGATTGATTTAGCAGAAATTGAATCAGAAGCAAACAGCATTCAAACAGAAAGAAGATAAGATGCAGCAAGGGTTCACAGAAGAACCAAAAGTAAATTGTGATCTCAGGACTCAAGGGCTTAGGTAGCAGAGCCTAAAACCTAATTTCCTTCCCAGATCTGAGTATTCAAAGCAATTGACAGAAAATTGAAGAGAAAGCAGTAGAAGAACAGAAATCAGATTCAATTATGCAGAAAACAAATTAAAAAGAGTTTGAATGGGAATTGAGACAGAATTTCCTCAATTTCACACACCCAAAACTCAGAAACAGAAGAGTAGAATTGCCCAAGTAAGAATGAGGAAGGAGATCAGTCAATTCTCCCTTCATCCTCTTAGTGCTCGGACAAGTCTCTCAAGAAAGCTCAAAGAAAGTGCAAATTCAAAGGCTAAGACAACAGTAAGTCAAAAGGTAAAAATTCAAAAGAAAGATCAAAAGGTTTAAAGATCATAATTACATCAAACTAGCTTCTATTTATACACTTTCTATCCTTGGATTTTGGGATTTGGATGGGCTTTTGATTTGGTGAAGAAATGAATTAAAATGGGGTTTTAATTTGAATTTTCGGCCCATGAAAGTTCACTCCCAGGAGGCTGCCCTGCCCTTGTGGAGGGCAGGGCAGAAAATTGGTGCATGGTGCGGAAGTTTGGTGCGGCTTGGGTGCGTGTTGGTGCGGCTTGGTGCTGCCAGGAACGTAAAACGCTGCCCTGCCCGCGCCAAGGGCAGGGCAGAAAATTGTGGTGCTGCCAGATCGAGGAGTGTGCGCGTTGGTGCTGCCAGGGTCGAAGATTGGTGCACCAGATTCGTGCGTGGTGCGCCAGGAACGGAAAACGCTGCCCTGCCCGCGCCAAGGGCAGGGTAGAAAATTGTGGTGCTGCCAGATCGAGGAGTGTGCGCGCTGGTGCTGCCAGGGACGAGCTTGGTGCGCCAGATTTGCTTCTTGGTACGCCACACACAAAATGCTGCCCTGCCCGCGCCAAGGGCAGGGCAGAGTTCCCACATTGCTTGTCCCGTGTTCGAAACACGGAGGAAGCACACGCTACAATAATTTCCTTGGTTTCTTGGCACGGCACTCATCCTTAAGTCCTAGCTTCCTCATGGTTCCTTGTTCGAACCTTGTAACATTCATGGGTGACATTTTTCCCTAGAATTTCTTCCTTGGAGAGCCCGATTCTGCCCTCCACAATGGCAGGGCAAGGTTCTCTTCCTCTTGGTCCCAAGGCACATTTTGTGCTCTGCCCTTGTAGTGGGCAGGGCAGACTTGCCTTCTCTTCTTGGTTCTCTTATGTTGCCCTCCTAGAGGGCAGTGTGCCCTTGTGGAGGGCAATGTTTGCCTCCCTCTTGCATGCGGCACGCTTCTTAGGCTATTGGCTACACTTTCCTTTCCTTAGGCTACGCTTCTTAGGCCACGCTTTTCCTTTTCTTTTCTTTTCTTCACCTATAATAAACCAAAACAACCACTCAAAGTATCACTAAATTCAAGAGGCTTATAAATCAATTAAAATTCAATTAAAACTATAATAAACCAAAACAACACTCCAAGTATCACTAAATTCAAGAGGCTTATAAATCAATTAAAATGCAATCAAAATTAGCTTAAACCTCAATGATTAACATTAAATTCATGGTGGTTGCTTGATTTAGAGAAGTTGTGTATTTTCACTCCAAGTCACTTACTTAGGATGCAAGAAAGTGCATAAATGCTAACAAAACAAGTGAAATTAGCTTGAAAAATGGGTATATGATGACTTGTCATCACAACACCAAACTGAAATCTTGCTTGTCCCCAAGCAAGCCTCAAAACTAAGAGTAAATGAAATGAATAAGAAAATGATATTTATCCTTATTATGCAGATAGCAAAACTTGATCTATGGGGCATTTATGTAGACAATGACAACTCAAGTTATTGTTCTTGTTACATGATATACATTTTGCATCAAAGGTTTGCTAAACTTGCTGTTATAAGACTCACTTTTTTTAACCACTCCCTTGCTAACTTTTCTTGGCTTACAAAGCTTAACAAGCTTATTATTCTTTTATAGGTTGGGTGTCAAATGCTGCAGCATAGCCTTTGGCTTTATTTTCTTTTCTTTTTGCTCAACATCTCTCCACCACAGACACTTGGCT
>NC_029777.3:33125195-33126505 GCF_000817695.3 Arachis duranensis
ACTTCCTTCTGGACAACTTCCTTCATTGCAGGGTTTAGTCTTCTCTGAGGTTGAATTACTGCTTTGGAATTGTCCTCCAAAAGAATCTTATGCATGCATACTGTAGGGCTGATGCCTTTCAGGTCATCAATGGTCCATCCTAAGGCATCCTTGTGGGCTCTGAGAACATCAAGAAGCTCTCCTTCTTCTTTCTTTGTCAAGGATGAATTGATGATCACTGGGAGGCTTTCTGAAGTGCCAAGAAATGCATATTTGAGATGAGAAGGTAATGGCTTCAGTTCTTGCTTTTGCACCTCTTCTTTCTTGCTTGGTTCCACCTCTTTGTTTATGAAAGTCTCAGCCACATGTTCCTCTATTGTTTCTTGATTGTCTTTTTCTTGCTCATGCTGATCAATGTCTAACATTTCTTCCACCAGGCTCTCTATCATGTCCACCCTCAAATGATCTTCCTTCTCTGGGGGGTGTTGCATTGACTTAAAAACATTGATGATCATTTGTTTATTGTGTACTCTGAAAATCATTTCTCCTTTTTCCACATCAATAATGGCTCTTGCAGTTGCTAGAAATGGTCTGCCCAAGATGATTGAATTGTTGCCTTCCTCATCGGTATCTAGGATTACAAAGTCTGCAGGGAAGATAAACTCTCCAACCGTTACTAGCAAATTTTCCACAATTCCATTTGGTATCTTGATTGATCTGTCTGCCATGACTAGTGACATTTTGGTGGGTTTGAGTTCTTCTATGGCCAACTTCTTCATCATGGACAAGGGCATTAAGTTGATACTAGCTCCAATATCACAAAGAGCTTTATCCAAGGATAGTTTGCCTATAGTGCATGACACTACAAAACTCCCTGGATCCTTGAGTTTTGGTGGGATTCCCTTTTGGAGCACGGCACTACATTCCTCACTAAGCATCAACGTTTCCTTCTCATTCCAATCTCTTTTCTTGTTGATGAGCTCCTTTAAGAACTTGGCATATAAAGGCATTTGCTCCAAAGCCTCTGCCAAAGGTATGTTAATCTCCAACTTCTTAAAAGTCTCAAGAAATTTATGGAAATGCTGATCCTTTGTTTCCTTGTGAAATCTCTGTGGATAAGGAAGTGGTGGTGTTGAGCTCTTCTCCACTTGATGCTGTTTTGGGGTTGGTTCTTCCATGATTTGCTTTCCTTTCTTCAAATTCTGTGGCTTATTGTCTTCCTCTGTGAGTTTTTCTGGAGCATTCTTGCTTATCATGTCCTTGTTGATGGCTTCATCATTCTTTGTTGGCTCAGTGTCATTCTCCATAAGCTTCTTTGTTGCTCCTTGGTT
>NC_029777.3:33127724-33131079 GCF_000817695.3 Arachis duranensis
AATTCCTCCTCAGATTCTTCTTCTCCAACAATGTTCTTCCCTCTTTCGGCTCTTCTTATTCTCCGAAGAGTTCTTTGATCAATTTCAGAGATGATAGGAGAAGATCTCCTTGTACCTGACATACAAACATACAACAATAAACACACAAACCCAGAAAACCAATGAAACTTCAATCTATTGCTAGAATGAAGGTTCAGTTAGTTTGAGCAAAATTTCAAACAGTTAGTGTGTTAGTGAGAGTTAGAACAACAGAAAAGTAAAAATGCTTAATCTAGATCTCCACTTCACTTAATCATTGTCAATGTATTTCAATCCCCGGCAATGGCGCCAAAAACTTGATGTGTGGAAAACGATCCAACACAAAACTCACCGGCAAGTGTACCGGGTCGCATCAAGTAATAATAACTCACATGAGTGAGGTCGATCCCACAGGGATTGAAGGATTGAGCAATTTTAGTTTAGTGGGTGATTTAGTCAAGCGAATCAAGTGTTGGTTGAGTGATTTGTGTTTAACAAGAATTAAATGACAGTAAAAGTAAAGGGGGAAGGGGAAAATTGCAGTAAATTGAAGAACAGAATTATAAATGAGCAGAATCTTAAAGAGCAAGAAAGTAAATGACTGAAGCTTAAAGTGCAAGAAACTTAAATTGCAGTAACTTAAATGGCAAGAAAGATAAATTGCTAGAAAGTAAAAGGGAATTGAGGAGTGGGGTTACAAGATCTAAATAAAGAAGAAATAGATTGCAGTAAATGGTTGAGCAGAAAGTAAATCTGAAGCAATATGCATTCAAACAGAAATTGAAACAAAATGTAGCAGAGGTTCACAGAGGAACCCAAGAGTGAATTATGATCTCAGGATCCCAAGAGCTTAGGTAGCAGAGCCTAAAACCCAATTTCCTTCCCAGATCTAGATTCACTAAGCAATTAACAGAAAATTTAAAGATGAAGCAATTGAAGAACAGAGTTGGATTGAATTATGCAGAAGATTAAATGTAAAGAGCTTGAATGGGAATTGGGACAGGATTTCCCCAATTTCACACACCCAATACTCGAAAAACAGAAGAGTAGAATTGCCCAAGTAAGAATGAGGAAGGAGATCAATCAATTCTCCCTTGATCCTCTTGGTGCTCGGACAAGTCTCTCAAGAAAGCTCAAAGAAAGTGCAAATTCAAAAGCTAAGGCAAAAGTAAGTCAAAAGGTAAAAATTCAAAAGAAGGTAAAAAGGTCCTAATTACATCAAACTAGCTTCTATTTATACACTTTCTATTCTTGGATTTTGGGATTTGGATGGGCTTTTGATTTGGTGAAGAAATGAATTAAAATGGGGTTTTAATTTGAATTTTCGGCCCATGAAAATTCACTCCCAGGAGGCTGCCCTGCCCTTGTGGAGGGCAGGGCAGAAAATTGGTGCTTGGTGCATGAGATTGGTGCGGCCTTGGTGCGGCTGGTGCGAGTCTGGCGCGTCCTGGTGCGGCGAGATGCTGCCCTGCCCGCGCCAAGGGCAGGGCAGAAAATTGTGGTGCTGCCAGATCGAGGAGTGTGCGCGCTGGTGCTGCCAGGGACGAGCTTGGTACGCCAGATTTGCTTCTTGGTGCGCCACACACAAAATGCTGCCCTGCCCGCGCCAAGGGCAGGGCAGAGTTCCCACATTGCTTGTCCCGTGTTCGAAACACGGAGGAAGCACACGCTATAATAATTTCCTTGGTTTCTTGGCACGGCCCTCATCCTTAAGTCCTAGCTTCCTCATGGTTCCTTGTTCGAACCTTGTAACATTCATGGGTGACATTTTTCCCTTGAATTTCTTCCTTGGAGAGCCCGATTCTGCCCTCCACAAGGGCAGGGCAAGGTTCTCTTCCTCTTGGTCCCAAGGCACATTTTGTGCTCTGCCCTTGTAGTGGGCAGGGCAGACTTGCCTTCTCTTCTTGGTTCTCTTATGTTGCCCTCCTAGAGGGCAGTGTGCCCTTGTGGAGGGCAATGTTTGCCTCCCTCTTGCATGTGGCACGCTTCTTCTCTCCTTGGCTACACTTTCCTTTCCTTAGGCTACGCTTCTTAGGCCACGCTTTTCCTTTTCTTTTCTTTTCTTCACATATAATAAACCAAAACAACCACTCAAAGTATCACTAAATTCAAGAGGCTTATAAATCAATTAAAATTCAATTAAAATTAGCTTAAACCTCATGATTTAACATAAATTTCATGGTGCTTGCTTGATTTAGAAAAGTTATGCATTTTCACTCCAAATCACTTACTTAGGATGCAAGAAAGTGCATAAATGCTAACAAAACAAGTGAAATTAGCTTGAAAAATGGGTATATGATGACTTGTCATCAGCAAGTATCTTTGAAAATGGAAAGAAATTGATTTTGAAAAAGATTTGATTGAAAAATTGATTTGAAAAAGATTTGATTGTGAAAGGATTTTGAAAACTAAAAAAAATTTGATTTGAAAACAAAATCTTCCCCCTTTAGCCATCCTGGCGTTAAACGCCCAGAATGGTGCACATTCTGGCATTTAACGCCCAAAACTATACCTCTTTAGGCGTTAAACGCCCAACCAGGTACCCTGGCTGGCGTTTAAACGCCAGTCTGTCCTTCTTTACTGGGCATTTTGAACGCCCAGCTTTTTCTGTGTAATTCCTCTGCAGAATGTTCTGAATCTTCAATTCTCTGTATTATTGACTTGAGAAGACTCAAATTAAAATATTTTTGGATTTTTAATAATAAGAACAAATCAAAATGCAACAAGAATTAAATAACAATGCATGCAAGACACCAAACTTAGTAGTTTGTACACTACTGACACTTACGAAATGAAAATGCATATGAGACACACAAATACTCAAGTCAATTGAATTCAAAGATCAGAGCACGAAAATTATCAAGAATTGCTTGAAAATTCTTAAGACACATGAATGAATGCATGCAATTGACACCAAACTTAAAATGAAACACTAGACTCAAACAAGAAATTTTTGGATTTTATGATTTTTTTGATTTTTTTGTGTTTTTCGAAAATTAAGTGGAAAAAGATATCAAAATTCTTAATGAGAATCCCAGGAATCATGCAATGTTAGTCTAAAGCTTCAGTCTAAAGAAATTAGACATGGTCAGCTAAGCTTCAGCAGAACATTGCAATCAAGAGCTAAATTAATGAAGATCAATCAGCTTTGGTGATGATAAGAACATCACCTTGAAACACTAGAATTCATTCTTAAGAACTCTGAAAAAAAAAAAAACCTAATCTAAGCAACAAGATGAACCGCCAGTTGTCCAAACTCAACAATCCTTGGCACTGATGTTACCAAAAGCTTGCTCAAAACTTGAACAATCCCCGGCAACGGCGCCAAAAACTTGGT
>NC_029777.3:33139564-33140074 GCF_000817695.3 Arachis duranensis
TTGTTGAAACCTTGTTGAGGTCTCTGTTGATCCTTCCATGAAAGATTTGGATGATTCCTCCATGAAGGATTGTAGGTGTTTCCATAGGGTTCTCCCATGTAATTCACCTCTTCCATTGAAGGGTTCTCAGGATCATAAGCTTCTTCCTCAGATGAAGCTTCCTTAGTACTGCTTGGTGCATTTTGCATTCTAGACAGACTTTGAGAAATCATATTGACTTGTTGAGTCAATATTTTGTTCTGTGCCAATATGGCATTCAGAGTGTCAATCTCAAGAACTCCTTTCTTCTGACTAGTCCCATTGTTCACAGGATTCCTTTCAGAAGTGTACATGAATTGGTTATTTACAACCATTTCAATTAGTTCTTGAGCTTCAGTAGGCGTCTTCTTCAGATGAAGAGAGCCTCCAGCAGAGCTATCCAAGGATATCTTGGACAGTTCAGAGAGACCATCATAGAAAATTCCTATGATGCTCCATTCAGAAAGCATATCAGAAGGACACTTTCTGATT
>NC_029777.3:33140174-33140620 GCF_000817695.3 Arachis duranensis
ATTGATTCTCCTAGTTAAGTATGATGATTCTTGAACATAGCTACTTATTGAGTCTTGGTTGTGGCCCAAAGCACTCTGTCTTCCAGTATTACCACCAGATACATACATGCCACAGACACATAATTGGGTGAAACTTTTCAGATTGTGACTCAGCTTTGCTAGAGTCCCCAACTAGAGGTGTCCAGGGTTCTTAAGCACACTCTTATTGCCTTGGATCACAACTTTATTTTTCTTTCTTTTCTTTCTCTTTTTTTTTTCGTTTTCTTTTTATTTATTTTTTTTTTGAATAGTAATGCTTTTTCTTGCTTCAAGAATCATTGTAATGATTTTTCAGATCCTCAGTAACATGTCTCCTTTTTCATCATTCTTTCAAGAGCCAACATTCATGAACCACAAATTCAAGATACATATGCACTGTTTAAGCATACATTCAGAAAACAAAAGTT
>NC_029777.3:33144913-33145139 GCF_000817695.3 Arachis duranensis
TTATCAAAGAAGATGGAGTTCGAATTTTGCATTAAGGGATAGTGTTAGTCCATAAATAGAAGGATGTGAGAAGAAGGGAAGTGATTTTTCGAAAATTAAGTAAAAAAAATTTTGAAAACATTTTTGAAAAACATTACTTAATTTTCGAAAATGAAAGTGGGAAAGAAATAAAGTGATTTTTGAAAAAGATTTTGAAATTAGAAATCAAGAAGATTTGATTGAAAAG
>NC_029777.3:33145201-33146681 GCF_000817695.3 Arachis duranensis
AGAAGATATGATTTGAAAAACATTTTAAAAGATTTGGTTTGCAAATTAGAAACTTGACTAACAAGAAAAGATATGATTCAATCATTAAACCTTTCTCAACAGAAAAGGCAACATACTTGAAATGTTGAATCAAATCATTAATTGATAGTAAGTATTTTTGAAAAAGTAAAGAAATTGATTTTGAAAAAGATTTGATTGAAAAATTGATTTGAAAAAGATTTGATTTTGAAAAGATTTTGAAAACTTAAAAAAAAATTTTGATTTGAAAACAAAATCTTCCCCCTGTAGCCATCCTGGCGTTAAACGCCCAGAATGGTGTACATTCTGGCGTTTAACGCCCAAAATACTACCCTTTTGGGCGTTAAACGCCCAACCAGGTACCCTGGCTGGCGTTTAAACGCCAGTCTGTCCTTCTTCACTGGGCGTTTTGAACGCCTAGCTTTTTCTGTATGTCCTTCTTCACTGGGTGTTTTGAACGCCCAGCTTTTTCTGTGCAATTCCTCTGCTGTATGTTCTGAATCTTCAATTCTCTGTATTATTGACTTGAGAAGACACAAATTAAAAATATTTTTGGATTTTTAATAATAAGGACAAATCAAAATGCAACTAAAATCAAATAACAATGCATGCAAGACCCCAAACTTAGCAGTTTGTATACTACTGACACTAACAACATGAGAATGCATATGAGACACACAAAACACTCAAGTCAATTGAATCTAAAGATTAGAGCACGAAAATCATCAAGAATTACTTGAGAATCCTTAAGACACATGAATGAATGCATGCAATTGACACCAAACTTAAGATGAGACACTAGACTTAAACAAGAAATTTTTTGGATTTTATGATTTTTGTAATTTTTTTGTGTTTTTCGAAAATTAAGTGGAAAAAGGTATCAAAATTCTTAATGAGAATTCCAGGAATCAGTGCAATGCTAGTCTAAGACTCCGGTCCAGGAATTAGACATGGCTTCACAGCCAGCCAAGCTTTCAAAGAAAGCTTCGGTCCAAAACACCCAAGCTTTCAAGGAAAGCTTCGGTCCAAAACACTAGACATGGCCAAAGGCCAGCCAAGCCTTAGCAGATCACTGCTCCAAAAGCAAGATTGATAGAAATCAACAAGCTTTTGTGATGATAGGTTGAAACCTCGGTCCAATGAGATTAGACATGGCTTCTCAGCCAGCCAGATTTCAACAAATCATCATGAAACTCTAGAATTCATCTTCAAGAATTTCGAAAAAAAAAATACCTAATCTAAGCAACAAGATGAACCGTCAGTTGTCCAAACTGAAACAATCCTTGGCACTGACGTTACCAAAAGCTTGCTCAAAACTTGAACAATCCCCGGCAACGGCGCCAAAAACTTGATGGCGCGAAATTGTGAACAATACTTTTCACAACTCTCATAATCCCCGGTCATGAACCCCAAAAACTTGGTGGCTCAATACCATGGCATTACACAACTTCGCACAACTAAC
>NC_029777.3:33147809-33151713 GCF_000817695.3 Arachis duranensis
GTGCCAGTTCCGGCGTTTAACGCTGGGATTTCTGAGGGTGACTTTGAACGCCGGTTTGGGCCATCAAATCTTGGGCAAAGTATGGACTATCATATATTGCTGGAAAGCCCAGGATGTCTACTTTCCAACGCCGTTGAGAGCGCGCCAATTGGGCTTCTATAGCTCCAGAAAATCCACTTCGAGTGCAGGGAGGTCAGAATCCAACAGCATCTGCAGTCCTTTTTGGTCTCTGAATCAGATTTTTGCTCAGGTCCCTCAATTTCAGCCAGAAAATACCTGAAATCACAGAAAAACACACAAACTCATAGTAAAGTCCAGAAAAGTGAATTTTAACTAAAAACTAATAAAAATATACTAAAAACTAACTATATCATACCAAAAACATACTAAAAACAATGCCAAAAAGTGTATAAATTATCCGCTGATCAATAGGACTGGTGTTTTCCATAGTGTCTACGCCCTTTGGTGCTTCTTCCTGTGATCTAGCATCTTCTTCCTCAGCCATGTCCTGTATACCCTTTTCTTCCTCAATATCTTCTAATTCCACTACCTCTTCAGCTGAGGCGTGTTCAGGTGGGTTTGGCTCTTCCTGATTCCTCTCTTGCAATGTGGTTCCAGACCTTAGGGTGATTGCATTAATGCCACCCTTTGGATTGGGTAATGGTTGAGAAGGGAGTCCACCAGAGCTTGAGGACTGGTTGTTGGAGTTGCTCATTGATCCAATCTGTGAAACAAGGGCTTGCAAAGTAGAAGTCAGACCATTCAGAGTAGCAGTAAAGTTGTTTTCCATGGCCTGTTGTCTCCGATCAATAGATTGTAGTAACTCATCATTAGAAGATGAGAGGGATAAGTGATCTGAGAGGTCTGCTGAGATGCTTGAGGTTGTCTTAAATGTGGTGCTCTGTAGGCCTGATTCTGATTCTGCTGCCTAAAATTGTTATTGTTATTCCACCTCTGATTTCCATTGTTGTCTCTGCCTCCTCTGTTATGATTGTCCCTCCAACCCTGGTTAGAATTATCTCTCCAGCCTTGGTTAGAGTTATCTTGCCATCCATGGTTATAGCTGCCACCTTGATTGTACCTTTGATTGGGGCGGTCATAGAAGTTATGAGTGGCTGCTACGGTGTGGTCCTCCGGTTGAAGTTGCGAGACACTCATCAGTGTAGTGACTGTAATCTACACAGATTCCACATACTATTTGTGGAACCAACTGCTGGTTGTGCTGTGGTGGAGAAGGCTGAACTTGCTGTGGTTGTTGTTGATTTAGCTGCATCTGCTTCAGCAAGTTAGTCATTTCACATAAGCTCTGAGCTATAGTAGCAGTCTCTTTGCTAGTGGATACCTCTGCAACAGCTCTTGACCGACTTTGTTTCTGCCTGTGATTCCTAGTAGATTCGGCTATGTCACTGATCAATTGCCATGCTTCTTCCGTAGTTTTGTACTTTTTCATAGACCCATTGCTAGCACCTTCCAATGTGGTCCTATCTTGAGATTTCATGCCCTGTGTAAAGTAGCCGAGCAACACTATCTTGTCAATCATATAGTGGGGACATGTTTCTAGAAGATTATTGAAGCGTTCCAAATATTCATAGAGAGTTTCAGATTCATCCTGAACGATCATGGAGATGTCTTTCCTCAGCTTATCGGCAACTTCAGCTGGAAAGAATTTCTCCAGAAATTCTCTTCTAAGTGTATCCCAGTTGGAAACAGTTATTCCAGGTTGAGTGTAGTACCACTCTCTTGCCTTTCCCTCAAGAGAAAATGGGAAGGCTTTCAACAGAATGGAGATTTCATCAGTGCCATCATGCTTAACAGTAGAACATGCAGTCTGAAAATCCCTAAGGTGCTTGATAGGCTCTTGAGCAGGTAAGCCATGAAACTTGGGCATCAAGTTGAGTAGTGAAGACTTTATTTCGAAATCCACAGCCATTGCTGGGTGGTGTGCCTGGAATGGTTGGAGTGTAAAATCAGGGGCTCCTTCCTCCTGGATAGTGAATCTCCTGGGTGCTGCCATGTCACCTGCACATAAATCAACTGGATCAGTAGAGAGGGAGCTTGCTTCTTCCTTAAATGATGTTTCGGGTTCGTCCTCAGAAAGGACTCACCGACGCCGAGCTTGCCTTATACGTGAAAGAGTTCTTTCAATCTCAGGGTCAAATGCTGGCAAGCTTGGATCAGGAAGTGAACGCGTCATTTAACGAAAGAAACGTACAGCTCATAGTGACAAAATAAAAAGAAAAATTGCAATTAAATAAAAGCCAATCAATAAATTAGCACACTGTTGCAACTTCCCAACAACGGCGCCAAAAATTGACGTAGCGGAAATTGGCGAGTTAAGAATTTATTAATAGAAATACGTTTCAAGTACAATCCTTAACCAGCTGAAAATCCGCTTATCAATTTAAAAGGGTTGTCACAATATTGAAATTAAAATACTGGGAGTATGAATCCCAGGTCGTCTCCCAACGAGTTGCAGAGAAATGTGTTATTTTATCAATCAGATGTTTTCAGAAAATGGTTGAGTTGATAACAGGAAATTAAATTAGGGAATTTAATAAATCTTAAATAAAAGTCTTGACTGGAAGTAGATTAGTTGGAAGCCCTATTCTTGTTGAAGTACTCTCAAGATTAATTAATAATTGGAAGTTGCTCTGCTTAGTTATCCCTTACTAGGTAAAGGAAAGTCAAGCAAGTTGAAAAGCTGTTTCTAATCACAAGTCCTAATCCTCTCCCTTGGGGAGGACTAGTGTCAATGATTAGAGGTTGATCCAACAATAATTCCAATTATAATTTCTCTCTTGAGTAATTCAACTCAAGGTTTCCTTTCAATCATCTCCCAATCAAGTTATGGAACTACTCACTCATCATAATTATAAACATCACAGTATTAATATGGAAAATAAAAGAAGACATGATAAATAATAATGAAAAGCATTAATTGAAAGAATTGGCTTACAATGGTTCGGGGAAAATGCTTAGATTTTAGTCTGGAAAATGTAAGGTTGGCATTCAACTTTCCCATGATGCAAGGAGATGAACACCCCTACACTAGAAGGGTCAACTTTGATCAAAGGTTGGACCAAGTCCTCATAGACATTTGTGAAGAGGGCGCTCAATGGAAGAGAGATTCAAGAGGGAAGCCAGTTCAACTGAAAGGCATGACCTCAAGCCCGTGGCTAGGGGATGGTTGGAGTTTATCCAACGCTCAATCATTCCCACTAGCAACCGGTCTGAAATTACTATAGACCGAGCTATCATGATTCATAGCATCATGATTGGAGAGGAAGTAGAAGTTCATGAGGTTATATCCCAAGAACTTTATAAGGTGGTGGACAAGTCCTCTACCTTGGCAAGGTTAGCCTTCCCTCATCTCATTTGTCACCTCTGTAATTCAGTTGGAATTAACGTAGAGGGAGACATCCTCATTGATGATGATAAGCCCATCACTAAGAAAAGGATGGAGCAAACAAGAGATCTCACTCATCTTGAAATCCCTGAGATGCCTCAAGGGATGCACTTTCCTCCACAAAACTATTGGGAGCAAATCAACACCTCCCTAGGAGAATTGAGTTCCAACATGGGACAACTAAGGGTGGAGCACCAAGAACATTTCATCCTCCTCCATGAAATTAGAGAAGATTAAAGAATCATGAGAGAGGAACAACAAAGGCAAGGAAGAGACATTGAGGAGCTCAAGCACTTCATAAGATCTTCAAGAGGAAGAACAAGCTGCCATCACTAAGGTGGACCCGTTCTTTAATCTCCTTGTTCTTTATTTTTCTATTTTTCGAATTTTCATGCTTATGTTTATCTATGTTTGTGTCTTATGATCATTAGTGTCTTAGTGTCTATGCCTTAAAGTTATGAATGTCCTATGAATCCATCACCTTTCTTAAATGAAAAA
>NC_029777.3:33151834-33152559 GCF_000817695.3 Arachis duranensis
CTTAAACAGTGCATATGTCTTTTGAATTTGTTGTTCATGAAGTTCATGAATGTTGGCTCTTGAAAGAATGATGAAAAAGGAGACATGTTACTGAGGATCTGAAAAATCATAAAAATGATTCATGAAACAAGCAAAAGTAGTGAATTAAAAAAAAAGAGAGAGTATATGCGAAAAAAAAAAGAGAGAAAGCAAGCAGAAAAAGCCAATAGCCCTTTAAACCAAAAGGCAAGGGTAAAAAAATAAATTTGTGATCCAAGGCAAAAAGAGTGTGCTTAAGAACCCTGGACACCTCTAATTGGGGACTCTAGCAAAGCTGAGTCACAATCTGAAAAGGTTCACCCTGTTATGTGTCTGTGGCATGTATGTATCCGGTGGTAATACTGGAAGACAAAGTGCTTTGGGCCACGGCCAAGACTCATAAAGTAGCTGTGTTCAAGAATCATCATACTTAACTAGGAGAATCAATAACACTATATGGATTCTGAGTTCCTATAGAAGCCAATCATTCTGAATTTCAAGGGATAAAGTGAGATGCCAAAACTGTTCAGAGGCAAAAAGCTAAAAGCCCCGCTCATCTAATTAATACCGATCTTCATAGATGTTTTTGGAAATCATTGCATATTCTCTTCTTTTTATCTTATTTGATTTTCAGTTGCTTGGGGACAAGCAACAATTTAAGTTTGGTGTTGTGATGAGCGGATAATTTATACGCTTTTTGGCATTGT
>NC_029777.3:33152716-33162125 GCF_000817695.3 Arachis duranensis
TGTGTTTTTCTGTGATTTTAGGTATTTTCTGGCTGAAATTGAGGGACCTGAGCAAAAATCTGATTCAGAGGCTAAAAAGGATTGCAGATGCTATTGGATTCTGACCTCCCTGCACTCAAAGTGGATTTTCTGGAGCTACAGAAACCTAATTCGCATGCTCTCAGTTGCGTTGGAAAGTAGACATCCTGGGCTTTCCAGAAATGTATAATAGTCCATACTTTGCCCGAGATTTGATGGCCCAAACAGGCGTTCCAAATCAGCTCAAGAATTCTAGCGTTAAACGCCGGAACTGGCACAAGAATGGGAGTTAAACGCCCAAACTGGCACAAAAGCTGGCGTTTAACTCCAAGAAGAGTCTCTACACATGAAAGCTTCAATGCTCAGCCTAAGCACACACCAAGTGGGCCCGAAAGTGGATTTTTATGTCATTGACTCATCTTTGTAAACCCTAAGCTACTAGTTCTCTACAAATAGGACCTTTTGCTATTGTATTAGACATCTTTTGATCACTTTAGATCTTAGGATCATCTTTGGATGTCTAGTTCTTAGATTATGGGAGGCTGGCCATTCGGCCATGCCTAGACCTTGTTCTTATGTATTTTCAACGGTGGAGTTTCTACACACCATAGATTAAGGTGTGGAGCTCTGCTGTACCTCAAGTATTAAAGCAATTACTATTGTTCTTCTATTCAATTCAGCTCATTCTTGTTCTAAGATATTCATTTGCACCCAAGAACATGATGAATGTGATGATTATGTGACGCTCATCATCATTCTCACTTATGAACGCATGCCTAACAACCACTTCTGTTCTACATGCAAACAAGGCTTGAATGTATATCTCTTGGATCCCTTAATCAGAATCTTCGTGGTATAAGCTAGAATTGATGGCGGCATTCAAGAGAATCTGGAAGGTCTAAACCTTGTCTGTGGTATTCTGAGTAGGATTCAATGATTGAATGACTGTGACGAGCTTCAAACTCACGATTGTGGGGCGTTAGTGACAGACGCAAAAGAATCACTGGATTCTATTCCGACATAATCGAGAACCGACAGATGAATAGCCATGCTGTGACAGAGCGCGTTGAACATTTTTACTGAGAGGACGGGACTGTAGCCATTGACAACGGTGATGCCCAACATACAGCTTGCCATGGAAAGGAGTAAGAAGGATTGGATGAAGACAGTAGGAAAGTAGAGAGACGGAAGGGACAAAGCATCTCCACACGCTTATCTGAAATTCTCACCAATGAATTACATAAGTATCTCTATCCTTATTTTATGTTTTATGTTATCCTCCAAAACGATTTGAATTCGCCTGACTGAGATTTACAAGATGACCATAGCTTGCTTCATACCAACAATCTTCGTGGGATCGACCCTTACTCGAGTAAGGTTTATTACTTGGACGACCCAGTGCACTTGCTGTTTAGTTGTGCGAAGTTGTGATAAATAATTGAGATTGCAATTGAGCGTACCATGTTGATGGTGCCATTGATGATCACAATTTTGTGCACCACTAAGCCCAAGAGAAGTCACTCAAGATGATAATGTTGTTGAGGTAGAAGAAGTCGAGGAGGAGGATGAGGTGCAAGAGGTAGTTGAAAGAGAAGTTGCTCAACCAAGGGATGGAGTTTCTAAGGATGGAAATGTTTTGGAAGAGGCTACTCCAATTCCATTTCCAACGTTGGCAAGGAAGACCAAGAAGCAAGTAGAGCTAGATCCCAATATGGTGGAGATATTCAAAAAGGTTGAGGTAACTATTCCCCTTTTTTATGCTATCCGCTAAGTCCCTAAATATGCTAAGTTTCTAAGAGATTTGTGCATGAACAAGGAAAGGATTCATGATTTAGAAACTATTCCACTGGAAAGCTCAATTTCCACTTTGATACGTGCTATACCGGAGAAATGTGGTGATCTCGGTCCTTGTCTAGTCACTTACACTATAGATGGTGTACAATTTGTGGATTGTATATGTGATCTAGGTGCTTGTGTTAGCATTACGCCTTTATCTGTTTATGATACATTGAAGCTTACAATGTTGAAACGGTCGACGGCCCATTTTGTTTTGGCGGATAAGAGCATAATATCTGTAGTTGGCATTGTAGAAGATGTTCTAGTGAGTATAAAGGGGTTGATTTTCCCGATTGATTTCCATATTCTTGAGATTCCCACTAATGACACCGGAAGAACATCATCTATCTTGCTTGGGAGGCCGTTTTTGAAGACCTCCCGGTTTAAATTGGATGCTTTTTTGGGTACCAATTCTTTTGAGATTGATGGAAGAGCAGTGAGCTTTAATCTTGATGAAGCCATGAGGCATCCACCGGAGAACCATTCTATTTTCCGGTGTGATTTGATTGATAATGTTATGGCCGAAGTCAACTATTCATACCCTGGGTCAAGCTGTCCGACCCGAGATGTTTAGTGACAAGCCAACCGACCTCTTCAGGTCAGACTATCTGACCTCTTCTCAAAGAGCTCGGCCAAATGCCCGACCTCTTCTCAAAGAGCTCGGCCAACTCGCCAAAGGAGCCCAAAGCAGGCCCAAAACAAAAGAACACAGCCCAATCTAAAGGCAGCCAAAGCCCAGAAAGATAAAGGCGGTTCCCCTAAAGATAAGATGACCTCACTCAAATATAAAGATAAGATTAGATAAGATAACTCTTTTATCTCCAAAAAGGTCACTCCTCACCATTATAAATACACTGGAGCACCCAGGTATAACTCATACTCTGATTCTACTAAAAACCTGCTTAATACCCTTGCTAACTTAAGCATCGGAGTCCCTTGCAGGTACCTCCACCCTCCGGGGACGAAGGATCAGCACCATCACCAAGCCCAACAAGTCGAACACAACAGCTCCAACCAACATAAGAAGATCTCGTCCGAGATCGACCTACAGTTTCAGGTAACCCTCGGAACATTGGCACCATTACCGGGGAACTTGGAAGTCATCCCATCACCATGGCGGACAACCATGACAACGACCATGATTTAGATGTAGAGGATAGAATGCCACACAAAAATGCGGACACTACACCAAAGGATACTCCTCAACTTAACAACGACACAAAAACGCGGACTCTACACAATGGAGGCACTTCAAGACCGTTTAAAACAACTGGAAGAAGAAGCCCTACATCAATGAGAGCCTAAGAAAGACCTACAAAGGGAGATAAAGCGACGCCGGGAATTGGACGACAAACTCCTAAAACTCGAAGCCGATCTCAAGGCCAAAGCTAATCGATCCTCTCATGAGGATAGCTCCTACAAGGACCAGGATCCATTCACCAAAGAGATCATGAAAGCTAAAGGACCCAAAGGACTTCAAAGCTCCAGACATGACTCCATACGATGGCACATCAGATTCAAGCCATCATCTTAGCAATTTCAGAAACAGGATGTATCTCACGGAGGCCTCAGATGCAATCCGTTATTCTCCATCTAGAAGGACAAAGCCAAACACGCACCGAGCCTATTAGGGATCAAGCAAGGAGATCGAGAGAGCCTTCGCAACTACATGAAAAGATTCAACAAAATATGTCTGGGTATACAAAATCTGCCAACAGAAGCAGCTATCAGTGGCCTCATCAATGGTCTACGAGAAGGACCTTTTAGCCACTCAATATCCAAGAAGCACCCAAACATCTTTGAACGAGGTACAAGAACGAGCAGAGAAGTACATCAACATGGAGAAAAACTCTCGACTAGGAGAGATCTCAAAAATAGAACATTCCTACTCCTCTCGGGATAAGGATAATGAGTCCAAGAAAAAAGAACATCAACATGGAGAGAAGCCTAGAAAATACCACAATTACACCCGTTCGGGTGTCTCTTGTAGATGTCTACCATGAAATATGCGACACTGAGAAGATCCCACCACCTCGCCCAATCCAAAACCAAAGAGGTCGGACGCGTTGAAGGTCCACCTCACACCGAAGAGGTTAGACGTGTTGAAGGTCCACCTCACACCAAAGAGGTCGGACGCGTTGAAGGTCCACCTCACACCAAATAGGTCGGACACATTGAAGGTCCACCTCACACCAAAGAGGTCGGACAAAGTTAAAGGTCCATCTCACACCAAAGTGGTCGGACAAGTTGAAGGTCCACCAAAGAGGTCAGACGAGTTGAACGTCCACCTCACACCCCAGAGAGACATGTTCATGGAGGATTCGCAGGAGGAGGGATCTCTAAATCATTTCGCAAAGCACACCTCAAAGAGGGATATTAAGGAAGGGAGAGAGGTGAGAATAGGACAACGGGGTGCAAACAAGCCTTTCGAGATTTCAAAAATTCTTGGGGCAACCACCCATTCTTACCCGACCAAGGCAAAGTGAAAAGCTCATATTATACCTCGTAGTGGGAAGTCGGGCAATAGCCTCATCACTAGTTAAAGAAGACAAAAGTTGGCAACAACCCGTCTACTTCATCATCAAGGCTCTACAAGGGGCCGAACTAAACTATCAAAAGATAGAAAAGTTCGCCTACACCCTTATATTCTCTTCTCGACAACTCTGCCGATATTTTCAAGCTCACACTATTAGAGTTCAGACCAACCAGGCCATAAAAGGCATCCTACAGAAAATAGACTTAGCTGGAAGAATCCTACAATGGGCAATTGAATTATCCGAATTTGGTCTTCGACATGAAGCTCAGACAGCCATCAAATCACAGTATCTGGCCGACTTCACTACAGAGTATACTAACACCCCGGGAACTCCTACAAAATGGAAACTCTACATAGACAAACAAAACCAAGAGTGGTGCGGGTGTAATTATAGAAAGTGATTAGGGAAGTCAAATCAAGCTAAATGACCAAGCTAAATACGAGGCACTACTGACTGGTCTAAGGCTAGCTAAGAATAAAGGAGCTTACCATGTCCAGTAATTCACAAATAGTCACCTCACAAATAGAAGGGAGTAACCAAGCTGAGGATCCTACCATGAAAAAATACCTCGGGTAAATCGGGGGACCCTGGACAAAACCAGAGAACAGCTCGGACATTTCGTGGAATATGAATTTCGACACATACCTCAGGAGCAAAATGCCCGAGCTGATGCACTTTCAAAATCAGCCAGCACCAACAGCTTGGACAATTCGGAGAATATGAAGTCTGACACATACCTCGGGAGCAGAATGCCCGAGCTGATTCATTTTCAAAACTAGCTAACACCAAACCAGGGGGCAATAATAGAAGCCTCATCCAGGCTACATTACAAGACCACAACAAGGAAGGAAAACAAACCCTCTCCTCAAGTACTCAGGGTCAGCCATAGTAACACGCATTACAACTATGGAATCCAGTCAATCAGACATGCCGTCCGGGATCTTAGTAGATATCTCAGCAATATTTTTTCAAGAAGACATAGGTCAACCATGGGGTTATTACCAAACAACTCGGATAAATAAGGAAACAACTCAGCAAAACATCAGATATCAGATACAGCAGTAAAAGAGAACCCCAGGACTCACACGAAAGTCCAGGGGCACCCTTTGGAGGCAACAACAGGGCAAGAAAATAGAGAAAAGAAGCCGACAATCTATACCTAAAGAGTCCGAACACCTCTCAAATAAAAGGTTAACACAAAAGCTCGAACTTTTGTACAAAAGGAGTCAGGCAACGATGAAAAGAAACAGGAATAGCAACCAAATCCTAAGCAAAGCACACATTCTCCTCAAAAGGTGAACGACAAAAGAAAAGTCACAACAAATGATCAAAGATGCAAACTTTTTACAGAAAGAACCAAATTTCTTCAGATCAAAAGGGAGCTTGGGCTGAAGAGCTCCTACAAGTCCTATGGGCATATCAAACAACTCCACACTTCACCACGCGGAGTGAAGGCAATGATCCCAGTAGAGATCGAAGAAGGATCCCCCAGAATGATCCTCTACAATAAAGAGGTCAACTCCCAAATCCAAAGGGAAGAACTCGACCTACTCGGATTAGGGAGGAAGCGTTAAATCGTCAAATGGCCTCAAGATACAAACAGAAGGTAATCCAGCAAAGTTTCGCCAACAACTATCTCATCCAATTCCGAAATGACATCGGAACAAGTCGACCGGGAGAGGAAAAGCTAGCAGCTAATTGGAAAGGACCCTGCCAAGTCATGGAAGCACTGGGGAAAGGTCACCACAAAGTGTCCGACCTCAAGGGGTGAGAGCTACCAAGGTCATGGCATGCCTGCAAAAGGCGCCAGGCCGAGATCTAAAAGATTGCCCGACCTAGAAGGATAAGCACTAACATGTACACATTCTTATTCATATCCTCATTTTATTGTTCAAAAGTTCGCAGATTCCCTAAAATGTTTCCTACCAAGACGTCCGATTACGACAGGTCAGCAAGGTGAAAATCAAATTCACCGCCCGATCATGAGAAAAGTCGGCAAGGTGAAAACCAAATTCACCGCCTGATCACGATAAAGTCGGCAAGATGAAAACCAAAATTCATTGTCCGATTACAAAGCGACAGGTCGGCAAGGTGAAAACCAATTTCACCGCCCGACCATGATGAAAACCGAATTCATCATTTGATTTCGACAAAGGTCGACAAAGTGAAAACCAAATTCACTGCTCAATCAAGACACATTAATCTGAAACATTCATCGTCTGATTATAAAGCTACAGATCGGCAGAAAGTGAAAATCAAATTCACTACCTGATCATGATAAAGACCAAAGATGAAAACCAAATTCATCAAAAGGTCTGCCAAACGAGGGTTAAAACCCAAACTCTACAAAATCGGCAAAGATGAAAACAAAATAATGCAAGAAGTTATAGAAAGTGATCCATAGAAAGGACCCGACGAGGTCCTAATAAAATGGATTGCTATAAAATAACTTGAAGACTGGCCGACACAAAGAAGTCGGACCAGCCACAACAACCCAAGTTATAAGTAAAGCCCTGGAAAGAGGTCTGGCCAACCCTATAAAAGAGGATTACTATAACTTAGAATAGTCCGACATGATGGAGTCGGACTCCTACGAAAAAGTTACAAAGGTAATCCCTGAAAGAGACTTGAACAAGGTCCAAAAAAGAGGATTACCAAGTAACTCAACAGAACCGACATGATAAAGTCGGCCCAAGCCGATCAAAGCAACAAAAAGTTATAAAAAGTAATCCCTGAAAGAGACCTGAACAAGGTCCAATAAAGAGGATTACTAGAAATAACTTAAAAGGGGCCGACAAGAAGAAGTCGGACCAACGAAAGCTACAGCTGGAACCGACAAGAAGAAGTTAGACCAACGAAAGCTACAGCTCGGACCGACAAGAAGAAGTCGGACTAACGAAAGCTACAGCTCGGACTGACAAGAAGAAGTCAGACCAATGAAAGCTACAGCTTGGACCGACAAGAAGAAGTCAGACCAGCAAAAACTACAGCTTGGACCGACAAGAGAAGTCGGACCAACAAAAGCTAAAGAAGAATCGACAAGAGAAGTCGGACCAACAAAAAACGTGCGCTAAAACGGACATAGCTCCGCCCAAAAAGCCACGGCTCCAAAACAAGTCTATCAAAATTGTTCAAACTGACTAAAAAGAGTTCTACACTAAAAAGTCGTCGGACAAGTTAGCCCCAAGGACCACCTCGACCAAGCAGAAAGTGGTCAAAACCAGAAGTGATCAAAAGAGGTCGGACAAAAAAGTACCAACACTCTACAAAGATCCACAAAAGGGACAAAGACATCATGCAAATGGTCAGAGAAAGGTCAGAAATGCTTTTCTAAAAGGTACGAAGTCTTGAAAAAGAGACACTACTTAAAAGGCAAAGGCACAAATCAAAACGGCGCTAAAAAGTCATCCAAACAAACTGTAAAAAGGTTTCCCACCGGAACACTACCTAAAAAGTTGTTGGATTATGACTAAAAAGCCCAAGTAGTGAAGACAAACAAGTCGGAAGAAAGGCTGAAAAGCCCTCTCAACAGAGCCAGGATGCTTGAGCACGACTTCCCCAAAAGAGATCGAAACTCTGAAAGCACGATCTCACGGAAAAGTTCGAACTCAAGCAGGGGCAAAGTCATATAGGTCGACGTTAGAGGCGCAAGCACGACTTCAAAAAAGAACAAGCCAAAAGGTTGGGAAACAACTTAAGGCTCAAATGTGCTTAGCTAAAAGGGATACAACTCCATTCAAAGAAGGCACAATCTCAAACAGGTTTACGAACGTCATCCGAGACTAAAAAAGGTTCTATATAAAGTGCACTAAAAAGTCATTGGACAAGTCACTAAAAGCCCGGATATCAAGCCGCAAGGATAGCTTCACCGAAGCAGAGGGTTGTCAACATAAACTTAAAAGCAAGGCGTGATCCAGAAGGAAAGGGTAGAAAACCCACACTACCACTCAAAAGAGGTTGGATTGTGAAGTACCAATCCTCTAGAAAATCTACAAAGATTGCAAAGCAATGAAGAAACAAGCCAGACAGATGCTTGAGCACGACTTCCAAAGAAATCGAAGCTCTGAAAAGCACGATCTCACAGAAAAATCAAACTCAAGCAGGGGCACTGTTCATACACTGGGTCAAGCTGTCCGACCCGAGATGTTAAGTGACAAGCCGACCGACCTCTTCAGGTCAGACTATCCGACCTCTTCTCAAAGAGCTCGGCCAACTCGCCAAAGGAGCCCAAAGCAGGCCCAAAACGAAAGAACACAGCCCAATCTAAAGGCAGCCAAAGCCCAGAAAGATAAAGGTGGTTCCCCTAAAGATAAGATGACCTCACTCAAAGATAAAGATAAGATAAGATAAGATAACTCTCTTATCTCCAGAAAGGTCACTCCTTACCATTATAAATACACTGGAGCACCCAGGTATAACTCATACTCTGATTCTACTAAAAACCTGCTTAATACCCTTGCTAACTTAAGCATCGGAGTCCCTTGCAGGTACCCCCACCCTCCGGGGATGAAGAATCAGCACCATCACCAAGCCCAACAAGTCAGACACAACAGCTCCGACCATCATAAAAAGATCTCGTCTGATTTGAGTATGTTTTAATTAGTTTTTAGTAAAATATTATTGGTTTTTAAGAAAAAATAATATTTCTGGAATTTACTATGAGTTTGTGTGTTTTTCTATGATTTCAGGTATTTTCCGGCTGAAATTGAGGGAGCTGAGCAAAAATCTGAGTTAGGCTGAAAAAGGACTGCTGATGCTGTTGGATCCTAACCTCCCTGCACTCGGAATGGATTTTTTGGAGCTAGAAGAGTCCAATTGACGCTCTCTCAATTTGGTTGGAAATTAGACATCCAGGGCTTTCCAGAAATATATAATAGTCCATACTTTGTGCGAAGATAGATGACGTAAACTGGCGTTCAACGCCAGTTTCATGTTGCAGTCTGGCGTCTAGCGCCAGAAACAGGTTACAAGTTGGAGTCCAGCGCCCAAAACACGTTACAACCTGGCGTTCAACTCCA
>NC_029777.3:33166870-33167923 GCF_000817695.3 Arachis duranensis
AAATTTTAAGTCTTGTGTCTTTTATGTGTTTTTCTCTTTCATCATAAAATTCAAAATTAAAAAAAATATCTTTTCTAACTATTTTTCGAAATTTTTTTATAAAAATTCAGATTTCAATTTCAAAATTTTTCCAATCTTACCCTCATAGGATTTTTTTTAAAAAAATTATATTTTATTATCTTTTTCAAAAATATCATAACCATTTTCTCTCTCTCCTCAATTTTTTCAAAAATCTTCACAAAACGTTTTCAATTTTTTTTTATTTTTATTTTGTTTTTATTTCGTTTTTATTTTATCTTATTTTACTTTATTTTACTATTTCGAAAATAAATTTTTATATTTAATAAAATAAACAATATCAACATCTATACCATCTCCCTTGCTCCATCATGGAACTAAGTGGAAATGAACAGTCCAGAAGGACTCTAGGGTCATATGTGCTAACCCCACTACTGCTTTATATGGGAGTAGTATATGTATACCCTCCATTGGAGTTAGTAGTTTTGAGTTGAATCCTCAGCTCATTATCATGGTGCAGCAAAGTTGCCAGTATTCCGGTCTTCCACAAGAAGAACCTACATAGTTTCTAGCACAATTTTTACAAATTGCTGACATAGTACACGATAATGAAGTAGATAAGGATGTCTACAGATTAGTACTGTTTCCATTTGCTGTAAAGGACCAAGCTAAGAGGTGGTTAAATAACCAACCCAAGAATAGCATAAAGACATGGAAACAGCTGTCAGAAAAATTCCTGAGTCACTATTTTCCTCCAAAATGGATGACACAGCTAAGGCCAAGCATCCAAGGTTTCAAACAAGGAGATAATGAATCCATTTATGATGCCTGGGAGAGATACAGAGAGATGCTAAGAAAATGCCCCTCTGAAATATTTTCAGAGTGGGTGCAGTTAGACATATTTTATTATGGGCTTACAGAGAAAGCTCAGATATCTTTGGACCACTCAGCTGGTGGATCTATACACATGAGAAAGACAATTGAAGAAGCTCAAGAGCTCATTGATACAGTTGCCAGAAATCAGCATCTGTACCT
>NC_029777.3:33172796-33202909 GCF_000817695.3 Arachis duranensis
ACAGATAACAGAAGAATGCCAAGCAGTTCAATTAAGAAGTGGAAAAATATTAAATACCTCACTTCAAAGCAGCAGGAAGCCAAGAAATGACCAAATGACTACTCAAAATCTCTCTGAGGACAATCAGAGCCCAGAGAGGAATAATGCTGGCGTTGAACGCCCAAACCATGCTCATTTCTGGCGTTCAACGCCAGAAACAAGCAAGGAATTGGCGTTGAACGCCCAAAGGAAGCATAGTTCTGGCGTTCAGACACCAGAAACAGGTGAGGAGTTGGCGTCTAACGCCACTCCAGCTTCCACCCCTGGCATTCAAATGCCAGTGGGGGATCAGACATATACAAGTGCTGATAACAACCCTTCTAAAAAGGCTTCTCAACCTACCTCTGTAGGCAATAAACCTGCAGTAACTAAGGTTGAGGAATACAAAGCCAAAATGCCTTATCCTCAGAAACTCCGTCAAGCAGAACAGGATAAGCAATTTGCCCACTTTGCAGACTATCTTAGGATTCTTGAAATAAAGATTCCATTTGCAGAGGCACTTGAGAAAATACCCTCTTATGCTAAGTTCATGAAAGAGATCTTAAGTCATAAGAAGAATTGGAGGGAAACTGAAAAAGTTTACCTCACTGAAGAATGCAGTGCAGTCATTCTGAAAAGCTTACCTGAGAAGCTTAAAGATCCCGGAAGCTTTATGATACCATGCACATTAGAGGGTACTTGCTAGGTTACTAGTTTACTATTTAAACAACTTTTAGAGACTTGTTTTGTACATCATGACATTTTTAGATCTGAACTACATATTGTTTGATGGCATGAGTCTCTAAACTCCATTGTTGGGGGTGAGGAGCTCTGCAGCGTCTCGATGAATTAATGCAATTACTTATATTTTTCCATTCACATATGCGTGTTCCTATCTAAGATGTTCATTCGCGCTTAATTAGGGAGAAGGTGATGATCCATGACATTCATCACCTTCCTCACTCCATGAACGTGTGTCTAACAATCACCTCCATTCTACATCAGATTGAATGAGTATCTCTTAGATTCCTTAATCAGAATCTTCGTGGTATAAGCTGGAATTGATGGCGGCATTCATGAGAATCTGAAAAGTCTAAACCTTGTCTGTGGTATTCCGAGTAGGATTCCGGGATTGAATGACTGTGACGAGCTTCAAACTCCTGAAGGCTAGGCGTTAGCGACAGACGCAAAAGAATCATTGGATTCTATTCCAACCTGATTGAGAACCGACAGATAATTAGCCGTGCTGTGACAGAGCATTTGGACCATTTTCACTAAGAGGATGGGAAGTAGCCATTGATAGCGGAGACACCCTACCTAGAGCTTGCCATGGAAGGAGCCTTGCATTATGCTATTGAGTTGAATATTACATTGCAGGAATTCAGAGGACAAAGCATCTCAAAAACCCCAACATATTCTCCATTACTGCACAACAAGTAATTATTTAACGCTCTTTTACTTTTCTAATAATCCAAACTGATAATTTTAATTGATATCCTGACTAAGAATAATAAAATAAACATAGCTTGCTTTAAACCAATAATCTCCATGGGGTCGATCCTTACTCACATAAGGTATTACTTGGACGACCCAGTGCACTTGCTGGTTAGTGGTACGAGATCATAAGAAATCTTGATTTTGATATTGGGATTAAAATTTCGTGCACCACACCTACTGCAAATTACTTGGTTGCTCTCACTTTTCCTTCCAATTTCTCTAAACATCAAATGGATAAGCTTAAGAGCGAACTCAAATATTACATATGAGATGACCCATACTTGTGGAGATGTGGTGCCAACCAAGTAATTAAAAGGTGTATCCCACAATCCAAATTTCTGTCTATCTTGGAGGCCTACCACTCTTCTGAGGGTGGTGGCCATTTTGGTCCTCAAAGAACTGCAAGAAAGATCCTAGACTGCAGATTTTTGTGGCCTACACTCTTTAAGGATGCTTCTCTCTTTTGTAACTCTTGTCCACAATGCCTAAGATTTGTGAATATTTCCAAGAGGGATGAGATACCCTAACAAACCATGTTGTTTTGTGAAATCTTTGATGTTTGGGGTATTGACTTCATGGGCCCTTTTCCAAACTCTAATTGTTTCATATATGTTTTGCTAACTGTTGACTATGTTTCCAAATGGGTGGATGCGATTCCCACCTGTACTGATGATGCTAATGTGGTTTTTTATTTTGTTCAACATAATATCATTTGTCGCTTTGGATCACCACGAGCAGTTGTGAGTGATCAAGGCTCTCATTTTTGTAACAAGAGAATGACAGGGCTGATGAAGAAGTATGGCATCATTTACAAGGTGGCTAGGACCTACCATCCCCAAACAAATGGCCAAGCCGAAGTCTCTAACCGGGAAATCAAGCGCATATTGGAGAAGATTGTGAAGCCTCATAGGAGGGATTGGTGTTCTAAGCTTAGAGATGTGCTGTGGGCTTACCGGACGGCCTATAAGACACCAATCGGTATGAGTCCATTCCGGCTAGTCTATGGGAAGGCTTGCCATCTCCCGGTGGAGGTAGAGCACAAGGCTTATTGGGCTGTTAAAGAGTGCAACTCAAGTTTCGGGGGGTAGGGGCTGAAATCGAAAGAAAGTTACAGCTAGTAGAATTGGAGTGCCTTCGATTGGAAGCTTATGAGAATTCAAAGCTCTACAAAGAGAGGATGAAGGCAGTGCATGACAAGCATATCAAGATTGAGGTTGATGCTAGGGAAGTTAACATCAAGGTGGGAAGGACCTTATAGAGTGGAGAAGGCTGAGCCATATGGGGTTTTTCACTTGAGTCACCCTTCAAGCCCTACGATCTTCAAATTTTATGGTCACCATCTGAAGCTTTACCATGGAGAGAAAATGAAAAGCAATAAGGAGGTTGATGTGTTCCTTTTGGAGGATCTGAGCTCATGACCGTCCAACTTAAGGACGTTGAAGATAATTGCTAGGTGGGAGACACCCCACCATGGTAAGATCTTTCTTTTGTATATCTCTTGCATGTAGTTTTTAGATTCTTTACTTGATTTTGTGATTACTTAGTTTTGGAGAGTTTATCTAGATATGCTTGATTTTGTTTGACTAGGTCAGGATATTCATTAAGATTTTTATTAATCTTGGTTAGGTTGAATTCATAATGTTAAAGAAAACACTTCATTTTGAGTATTGCATGGATTTTTTTAGTGTTTTTTTGACCTATTTAGCTTGAATGCCTTCCAAGATTGTGTTAAAATTGCCTTTCTTCATGTCTATGAAAAAAAAAGGGGCAGGGGGGAGTCCACGCGTAAGTGTGGACGACGCATGCGCATCGATGGCACTTCTACAACTCTTGGTACAAAAACCCGAGAGTTGTGCAAGAACTGTTCTGACAATGTGCCCTACGCACAACCCCTTTCACGCATGCGTGTCGCTTGACAAGTACGCGTCCCTCTCTGTTTCGCATATCTATGCGTAAGCGTAGGTGATGCGCGTGCGTCGCTAATTTTTCTGCGCAACCCACGCTCAAGCGTTGGAAACGTGTACGCGTCAATTGCGTTTCCACAACTCCTGATACAAAAACCCGAGAGTTGTGCGCATATTGTGCAAGAACTGTGCGAGGAACACAACAGCTACCCACGCATAAGCGTGGGCGACCCTTACACGTCATTTTCCATACTAACTATCCATGCGTATGCATCACCTAACGCGTACGCGTCAATTGCACTGTGGCCAACTCTTGGAACCAAAACCCAAGGGTTGTGCGAGTTTTATGCTGCCCTTGTACGCAACGCACAGTTGACTCTACGCGTGCACGTCAACTGACGTGTACGCGTCCTCTCCCATTTCTGCCATCCACGCATATGCGTGGGCGACGCTTATGCGTCACTACTTTTTTCGACTCATCAAAGCGTACGCATAAAACGGCGTGCACGCGTCGCGTGCCTGACGCAACTCATTTGCTACGCGCCCTATTTTTATTTCTTTCTTTAACTTCCTTCTTCCATTCCTTCTTCCTTTCTTCTTTCATCTTCCTACCTGGTACACGAAATCGTGATCACACACTTTCTTCACAACTCCGTGCAGCTGACTAGCATGTGCACTGGGTCGTCCAAGGAATACCTTACGTGAGTAAGGATCGATCCCACGGAGATTATCAGCTTGAAGTAAGCTATGGTCATCTTGTAAATCTCAGTCAGGCAGATTCAAATGGTTATGGGGTTTTGATAATTAAAAGATAGATAAAACATAAAATAAGATAGAAATACTTATGTAATTCATTGATGGGAACTCCAGATAAGCGTATGGAGATGCTTTGGTCCTTCTGAATCTCTTCTTTCCTACTGCCTTCATCCAGTCATGCGTACTCCTTTCCATGGCAAGCTGTATGTAGGTGGATCACCGTTGTCAATGGCTACCATCCATCCTCTCAGTGAAAATGGTCTGGCTACGGGTTACGTTGGGCTAATCATCTGTCGGTTCTCGATCATGTCAGAATAAGATCCATTGATCCGTTTGGGCACTGTCACTACGCCCCATAGTTGCGAGTTTGAAGTGCGTCACAGTCATCCTATCCCAGATACTACTCGGAATACCACAGACAAGGTTTAGACTTTCCAGATCTCAAGAATGCTGCCAATTGATTCTAGCTTATACCAGGAAAACTCTGATCGCACGGAATGGAAGGCTCTGTTGTCAGGAGAGGCAACCATGCATCATGAACTAGGAGGCCAAGAGATACACACTCAAGCTATAGCATGTAGAATGGAAGTGGTTGTCAGGCACGCGTTCATAAGGGAGAATAATGATGAGTGTCATGAATCATCACATTCTTCAGGTTGAAGTGCGAGTGAATATCTTAGAATAAGAATAAGCTTGAATTGAATAGAAGAATAGTAGTAATTGCATTAATTCATGAGGAATAGCAGAGCTCCACACCTTAATCTATGAGGTATAGAAACTCCACCGTTGAAAATACGTAAGTGATAAAGGTCCAGGCCATCAGCCATGCCTCCCAGATAACGTGAAACAATCGAAAAAGGGTTCAAAGACCTGATCCCAAGATAAAAAATGATCAAAAGATGAAAATACAATAGTAAAAGGTCCTATTTATAGTGAACTAGTAACCTAGGGTTTACAGAAATAAGTAAATGATACAGAAATCCACTTCCGGGGCCCACTTGGTGTGTGCTTGGGCTGAGCATTGAAGCTTTCACGTGCATAGACTTCTCTTAGAGTTAAACGCCAGCTCTAGTGCCAGTGTGGGCGTTTAACTCCAATTCTAGTGCAAGTTTGGGCTTTTACCCCAAAATTTTTATGCTGACTTGGAACGCCAGTTTGGGCCATCAAATCTCGAACAAAAGTATGAACTATTATACATTGCTGGAAAGCCCAAGATGTCTAATTTATAACGCAATTGAGAGCGCGCCAATTGAGAATTTGTAGCTCCAGAAAATTCATTTCAAGTGCAGGGAGCTCTGAATCCAACAACATCTGCAGTCCTTTTTCAGCCTCTGAATCAGATTTTGGCTCAGGTCCCTCAATTTCAGCTAGAAAATACCTGAAATCACAGAAAAATACACAAACTCATAGTAAAGTCCAGAAATGTGATTTTTGCATAAAAACTAATAATTATATACTAAAAACTAACTAAATCCTACTAAAAACTACCTAAAAACAATGCCAAAAAGCGTATAAATTATTCGCTCATCACTACCACCTTACGTCTGCCCACTACCACCGGCAACCACCACCTCCGGTAGTCCTACATTCTCTCTCTCCTCTCTCTTCCTCCATCCTCTTCTCCTATGTTCACTTGCACTCTACTTTGCCTTGTTCCTCTTCTCAAGGTTTTTTTATCATTTCCCTTTCCTTTTGTTTTTGTTTGCATTTTCTCTTATTAGTTGCATTTAATTACTCTCTTCCATTTCTTCTTAGTTGCATTTTTCTTTATTCATTTTTGTCTATTTGCTTCCTTTCTTTTTATATTTTCCATGGGTGTTGAACTTTGAGTTACCTCTTGGATTGATGGTTATGTTGATGTCTCTTGACTCCTTTATGATTATGTCGTGTTATTTTGATGCTAGTATGACATTTTATGGATGTTACAATTTGAATTTTTTCCAAATTGCTTGGTAGTTGGGTAATGCACACCAAGTGTTTGTTAAAAAGCACCAATGAGTTCTTGGTTTAAATTTTACATTATGCTTTTAACTTAATGCTTCTTTTTCATACACTTGCTTGTCTTTATGTGCATTGAGCCTATTATGCTTCATATTTACCATTTCTTTGCTCATTACCCATGACTTGCTTCTTTATAGCATATTGCAAGATTAGTGGTTCCACTTTTTTCTAACTCCACCTTATGCCATTGCATGCTTCATTGTGTTGGAGTTAGACTAGGTGCAAAATTTTCTTGTGCTTATCATCCCTCTTGCATATGTTACTTAGTGTTGTTCGTGATGCTTGATCTCAATCTTTTCATGCCTTATACTTGCATGCCTCTCTTACTCTTGCATCCTATGCTAGTGATATGCCTCATGATTATGTTGTCTCTTTCATATGTTGCAACTGTCATTTCTTCAAGATGCTCTAATCCTTTGTGGCATTGTTTCTCACTTGCATGTTATTCTCCAAGTGTTATCTCTTTGGGTTTAATTTTTTCTCTTTTCCAGTCCTTTTTCAGGATGGCCACCAAAAAAGACAAGGAAAAGACATCGAAAAAGCCGTCCATAAAAAAGGCACCCCAAAGATCAACTGCCAAGGCTCACCCTACACTAAGAGCTAAGCCCCTCTCCAAGAGGGTGAAGACGATCATTCATATTGATGAACAAAAGAAGGGCAATCCTGCAAGGGACCCGACAAGGTTTCCTAACCGCTATTGTGAGCTCATATTCCCCGCTATGGTTGAAAGAAATTATCATTCTGAACATCTCCTCGCCCCTCCGGAGCACATTGTTTAGTTTGTGAGGCCCCGCATTGAGTGGCGAAAATGGGGATTCCTCATCAGAAGATCGCAGGAAGCCAATCTTTCTTGGGTGGTGGAGTTCTACTCTAACTACCACTCACCTTCTCTCGAATTAGTTTTTGTGCGCTGGAAGCAAGTGCCTGTTTCGGAAGAAGCCATTCAAGGGATACTTAAGGTCTTGCCAGTGGCGGATGGGATAGATGGTTACCAAGAGGCCCTACGTCAATGTAATGAATTTGGTTTTGATTGGGATTCGATCCTTAGGGTCATTGCCCAACCGGAGACATTTTGGACACGAGGGAGACTCAAACCCCGGCCTAAGTGCATTGACGTATATGCGCTTACTGTGGAGGCTCGAGCATGGGCCCAAATCTTGTCCCACTACGTGCTTCCAAGCACCTATGAGTCATCCATCACGGTTGACTTAGCCCTTCTTATCTGGTGCATACTTAATGAGAGGCCAGTCAACATCCCTCTCCTCATCAGACAAGCGTTGGGCCGCGTCCACGCCAAGGGTAATCTCCCATTTCCTGCCTTGGTATCAAATTTGGTTGCTCCTTGTGTAGAATTTGGAGGGTTTCTTCAACATTCTTTCACACTTATTCATATAAAATGCATGGTTTTGTGTCTCCTTCACAATTTTGCTTCATGGTTAAAAACATGCCTCTTTGACCTTAAATATGCTATATTTTAATCCTCTTCTATTACCATTCGATGTCGTGATATATTTGTTAAGTGATTTCAGAGTTTATAGGGCAAGAATGGCTTAGAAGAGAGAAAGGGAGCATGTACAAGTGGAAGGAACACGAAAAATGGAGCTTTGGATATTTAGCTGCGATGCTCACGTGTAGCCGACGCGCACGCGTGGGTGCATGTTGCTGGGATTGGCGCATTCGCATGGATGAGCGAAAATTCTATCGATGCGTACACATGCCTAACGCGTACACGTGGCTTGCAAAACTCAAATGACGCGCACGCGTGACGCTCAGCATGTGACCTCATTAATGTAATTATGGCTGGCAATTTCTGAGGAGCTCCAGACCCAAATCCAACTTGATTCTACATGGAAATGACCCAAGAATTGATGGGGAAAAAGGGGGGGTTCACACATTAGAGATTGTTAACTAGTTTTTGGAGTTTATGTTTCTAGAGAGAGAAACTCTCACTTCTTTCTAGGTTTTGGCTCTCTCAATTTCAATTTCACTTGGATCCTTTGGTTAGATCTGTTTTGAATTCAATTTCACATTGCTTTAATTTGTAGATCTCATTCTTCTACTCTCATTTTAGTGTTCTTGTTGTTCTAGCTAATTTGGATCTTGGATTTGGATCTTGTTTATATTGATTTCTATTAATGCATTGAGGTATTTCATGTTCATTATTGTTAATTGTGTTATTGTGGTTAAGTGTTTGTATTAGATAACCTTGATTTGAATTTTCTTCTCAATTTTAAAATGTCTTTCAATTTTTCTCACCAAGTGTTTGAGGAAATGTCAACTATAGTTATGGAGTAGATTTTCTCTCTTGGCTTGGGGTTTAGGTAATTGGAGACACTTGAATTGTCAATTTATAATTGGAAATTGCTAGTTGATTTGCATGCCACTAAAGCTAATCTTTCCTTAGGGTTTGACTAGGACATATGGACTCAAATTGATTATCTTCACTTGACTTTCCTTCATAGTTAGAGGTTAACTAAGTGGAGCAATAGCCAATTCTTATCACAATTGATGGAGATTATAATGATAGGAATTTCAATTCTCACCCCTAGCCAAGGATTTTATATTGATTGATTGTTATTCACCTTTGTTAGTTTAATTTCTTGGTTCCCCTACTTCAATTGTTAATTTCTTATTGCTTTTATTCATGTTCATTAATTTCCCTTGTATTCAACTCCAAAATACCAAGAGAACTCCTAACCAATAACATGCAACTTAGGGCAACTCCTAGGAAGAACGACCCGAGATTCTAATTCCGGTTATTAATTTTGAATTGTGGTGACACGTTTTCTAAATTTGGTGCGGGATTGATTGTTGGTTTAGACTATACTCATGACAGAATTTATTGGGAAATTCTAGATCAACATAAAATCCTCCATCAGTACGCGTGAGAAGGAAATCTGCCAGCGATGCGCACGTGTCGACCACGTGCACGCCTGATGCTGATCACATAACCTCAGTAAAGTGTGTAACACCCTAATTACCCTAAACCTTACCTCACATCATAAAGCAAAGGTTAATCAAAGGTTACGACAATTCTAAAGCTTATACATACATATATAGAAGGAAATAATATACTCTAGAAGCCCGGTGATGAATACAGCTCAAAAGCAGGATTTGAAAAGCGCAAAACGTACACCCAAAGCTATCAATTTAATGCACAAGATATAGATATAATATAACAAAATATAAGAGTATAAGCCGGCTAGCTATATATAGACAATACAGGATTTTGAAAATTAAAACAGCTTATACAAGTTTCTCTCTCAAAATGAACCTCTAGGCAAAAGTAAATAAAAAGTGAGAGATTAATTCAAAATAATCAAAAGACTTCAAAACAAGATAGAGATCCTCCGCTTTGTCACCACCAAAACAACTCACCGAGGTGGGTTGTGACCTGTATTTGAAAAACAACAACAAAATATGGTACGAGAATCGGAGGTTCTTAGTATGGTAACAGTGCCAGAGGCAAGCCTAAAACTTCATATCCATCACAAGATTCATTTAAAGCATAACTAAAACATCAAAGCATAACTTAAAATCATAACATAATAAAGGGGTAATCTAACTTAGTGGATTTTCTAAACTAACAATTCTCCGCTGTCCCAGAGCCTTCACCAACCTATCCTCCATGCGATCCCATTGCCACCGCCTTCTGAACCTCCTCAATCACAGTATAATACACAGTTAATACAATGCAAGTAAAACACAAGTACAGGCATATGTGTCAAGTAATTTGAATAGGCAATTAGGCATGTTATACAATTAGGCAAGCAATTTCAAGTCGGCAAAGCAAGCAAACAGGTAGAATATGCACATGATGAATGCCTGTCCTACTGGCTGTGATATCGCATTGTCGGTTCAACTGCCAACCTGACACATCTCCATGGAGATGTCGCCCGTCAGAATCATAATAGAAACCCCCGAGATATGGTGCTCGAAACACCGTCCTAGATTTTGAGCCTCCACACTCTAGTGATCGGAAAGGATGCGAGCGAGATACTCTTACCACAAATCTCACATCTCAACGTAAGTGGGATTAATCACCGTCCTTACGCCACTGTCGTGACCTCAACAAGCGGGATTAACCACCGTCCCTGCCAAGCGCATAACGTCTCATAATTCTTAGTATAAAATAGTGATTCAGTGGTTTTCAGAAAAATCATTGTTATTCAGTACTTAGTAATTCAGCACTTTCACAATTCATTCAGAACTCATTAGTTCACCACTTTCACATTTCATTCAAAACTTATTAGTTCATCACTTTTTCAATTCATTTTTAGTAACCACCAATATACTATTCTTCCTTCTCACTCAAACAAACCCATCCTCAGTACACCAGAAACCTAATCCTCCATTCTCTAACTTTTACTACAAATACCGAAATAATTTCACCCAAGACCTTCTCCATGATTTCACATCCAGAAACAAGCCAAAAAGTCTTAGATAGGTGTCACAGAAGTTTACAAGCTTGCTGGAAAGGTGAAACAGTTAAAAAAAAGATTTGTTTTTAAAAAACAGGGTAGTGTGCATATGCATAGGGGTGTGGGTGCGCACGCCCAGGAGGATTTTCAAAGTGAGTGCGTACGCATAGAGGTGTGCGTATGCACAGGAGTAAAATTTTCCAATTTTTTCCGCTTGCACAATGCGTGCAAACGGCCTCAACACATTGCACCTTCCAGCGTGTACGTGCGCACAGAGCGTGCTAGCACTCCCAACAGTAGCCATGTCCCTGTGTGTGCGTGCTCACAGGTTCAAAAATCCATAGGGTGTACGCGCGCACAAATTCGTGTGTGCACGTACAAACCAGAAATCAAAATTTTTGCAGCATTTACATAATTCAGATTTTGACACCAAACTTTGAATGATCATAACTTCCTGTACAAAAATCCATTTTCTACAAACTTTATGTCAATGTAAAGCTCTCAAAGCAATCTTAAGCTTTGAAACTCAAGTTATGATCCATCAAAGTTAGCCCAAAACTTATTTTTACCAAAAATTTACAAGTTCTCAACCTTCCAATTTCCCAACCAAAACCAAACTACCATTTCATCAAACTCCAAAACACATCAGATCTCATAGTTTTCATACCTCAGTTCACCACTTCACCTTATAAAATAATCAATCCCAATTATCAATTACATACCACTATATTCATTTCTCAACCAACACATTAATTAATTATCATTCTGCCAATACCAACAATCATCATAATCAATCTCAATCTCAATCTTCAATACCATATTATCAACATCAACATTACAATTCATCAAAACAATCCAAATCATCAAATCATCATGCATCATCATACAAAAATTCCAACAACCAATTTAATTCAATCCTATCCTATGGGTCTCTAGCCTAAGTGTCCAGAAATATTATATATTACATAGAGAAAACCGAAATCATACCTTGGCCAATTTTTAATATGCACAAAAATCCAAATTGTATACAACTCAAGATTCCAACCTCAACTAAGCTACCAATTCAACTCCAAGCTCCAAGTAAAAGCCAATAATCACAACTTCAAGCTATAAATACACATAATTCATAACCAATCAACCTAGGGTTCATTTTACTCAAAATTCAAAAGGGTTCAAGATACTCTTACCTTGGCCAACAGTTTTGGAAGCAAAACCCAATAGTAATCAAGTGATAGAGTGTACCTAAATACCCAAAATCAGAAATTTCACTCAATATAAATCCCTAAAATTTTTACTTTTTGAAAGGAAGAACTGAGAGAGATTTTGTGATTTCCTTACCAGTTTCTTGGATGGTTTTTGTAGAGCTCTCCGCAGTGATCTCGTGGCTACAAACGGTGTGGCGATCGGAGCTCCGTAGCTCAAGTTATGAGCTTGGAAAGTTGATGATAAATAGTCGAAATGAAACCCTCACTCTCCTCTCACTTGCAGATGTGTTGGTGTGCTTATGAGAGTGTTGTGTGCTTATGGGTTCATTAATGGAGTGTTTTATATGTTGGGCTTGGGCCCAGCTTGGGTCCGGTCCAACCCGTTAGTGTTTTTACTTAGGCCAAACCTTTAAAATTAATGCCAATTTTCAATTTTTAATATTTTGCTGAGGTTTTCTACTGTTTTAATTATTCTCGCACAATACCGGACAGATGCAAACCTGTTCGACCGGTTCATCTGCCGATTCGTGGTTTTACTTGGTTTTTTGCAGAAATTACATTTTCTGACTCAGAAAAATCTATTGAGTCCAAAATCATATTTAATTGCCTTAATTCTTGTTCTAAATTTTCAGAACCTAATTTGGGCAATTTAATTATTTAATTAGACGGTTAATTAGTCTCGGTTCTTACATTCTCCCCACCAAATAAGAATTTTTGTCCTCAAAATTTAGTAATTACCTGAGAATAGCTTGGGGTAATCATTCTGCATCCTAGACTCCAATTCCTAAGTATGCTCTTCAATTCCTGCTCGCTTCCAAGCAACTTTAACTAATGAAACTTCTTTCCCTCGCAGTTTCTTCATACTAGTGTCTTTGATACGCACTGGTGTTACTTAAAATGTCAGGTTCTCTCGCAACTCGACCGACTGGGGCTTTAACACATGAGCCGCATCCGACGTGTATTTACAGAGTTGTGACATGTGGAATACATCATGCAAGTTAGACAAGTGAGGCGGCAAAGCTACTTGATATGCCACCGGCCTAAATCTCCTCAGAATCTCAAATGGTCCTGTATACCTTAGATTTAACTTCTTTGTTTTGATTGCTCTTTCAATCCCAGTTGTCGGAGTAACCCTCAGAAATACATGATCTCCTACTTTGAATTCTATTGGTATTCTTCTCTAATCCGTATAACTTTTCTGCCGGCTCTACGCAGTTAAAATCCTTGCCCTAATTTTCTTAATCATCTCAGTAGTCTCTACTACCAAATCAGGACCCAAAACACTTGCTTCATACCAACACAGTGGAGATTGGCACTTCCGTCTATACAAAGCATCATATGGAGCCATCACAATGCTCGCATGAAAGCTATTGTTGTACACAAACTCCACCAATGGCATGTAACGGTCCCAACTTCCCGGTTGATCCAAAACACACGCCCTTAGAATATATTCCAACATCTGAATAGTCCTTTCCAATTGTCAATCCATTTGTGGATGATATGCCGTGCTAAGACATAGTCTCTTACTGAAAGCTCTTTGGAAAGCTCCCCAAAACCTTGATGTGAATCGGGGATCACGGTCCAACACTATACTCGATGGCATACTGTGCAAACTTACGTTCTCCTTGATGTATAACCTAGCCAATTTCTCCATCGAATAGTTCACTCGAATAGGCAGAAAATGAGTGGACTTGGTTAAGCGATCCACGATCACCCAAACCACATCAAATCCTGAACTAGTTCTTGGTAAACCGGTCACATAGTCCATCGCAATTCCTTCCCACTTCTACTGAGGAATCTTAAGTGGCTATAATATTCGTGGCAGTTTCTGATGCTCTATCTTCACCTTCTAACACGTCAAACACTTGGATATAACTGTAGCGACATCATTCTTCATCCCAGGCCACCAGAACATCTTCTTTAAGTCATAATACATCTTCATACTTCTGAGATGAATAGAAAACCCACTGTTGTGAGCTTCCCGACAACAAGTCTTGTCTCAAACCCCCGACATCCGGTATACGAATTCTCCCTTTATACCTCTACAATCCTTCACCATCCATAGTAAACTCTCCTTGCCTCTTCTTGCCAACCGGTTGAAATAATCACTGAAGTTCTGTTTCATCTTGCAGAGCCCTCTGAATCTCTGTTTTAAAGGTACTTGAAATCTGCAACTGATTCAAACAAACTCTTCCGGCAATTTCACTAATATCCAACTTAAGATCCACAAACTTATAAACTCATTCCTCTTCTTTGATCCTCATCCAAGCGATTGTCAAAGACTTCTGACTCAAAGCGTCTGCTACCACATTTGCCTTTTCAGGGTGATAACTTAGTTCAAAATCATAATCCTTCAAAAGCTCCATCCACCTCCTCTGACGCATATTGAGCTCTTTCTGATCAAAGATGTACTTGAGACTCTTATGATTAGAAAAGATGCTAAACATCACTCTGTACAAATTGTGCCTCTAAATCTTCAATGCAAACACAATCGTCGCTAATACCAAGTCATGAGTTGGGTAATTTACCTCAAACAGTCTCAGCTGACATGATGCATAAGCTAGCACGTTTCGGTGGTGCATCAACACGCAACCCAAACCCTTGAAAGAAGCATCACAGTATACTTCAAACGGTTCATGCGGTTCTGGTAAGATTAAAACAGGTGTTGAAGTTAACTTTTGTTTTAAGGTCTGAAAAATTTTTTAACACTCCAACGTCCACACCAACGGAATCTCCTTCCTTGTCAACTTAGTCATCGGTAGTGCAATCTGGGAAAATCCTTCAATAAATCTCTGGTAATATCTAGCTAAGCCCAAGATACTTTTGACTTCCATCACCGTCGTTGGTCTTTCCCATTTCAGCACCACCTCTACTTTCGAAGGATCTACGGCTATTCCTCCTTTGCTCACCATGTGACCTAGAAACTTTACTTCCTCCTTCCAGAACTCGCATTTGGATAACTTAGCATATAATTTTCGATTCTTTAAAATTTGCAACACAATTCTCAAGTGTTCCTCATGCTCCTTCGCCATCTTAGAATAAAATAAGATATCGTCTATGAAAGCCACCACGAATTTTTCCAAAAAAGGACGAAATACTCTGTTCATGTAATCCATGAACACAGCGGGTGCATTCGTCAACCCGAAAGACATCACATCAAACTCGGAGTGCCCATAGCGTGTTGATGAATCCATATTTCATGATATTTATTTGCTCTATTTGGGTGGATTTCATCAACTTTTCTTGCACTTATCCATTGAAATAGCATAGTTTCTTGAGTCCTTCCTAAATTGGGCTTGAAAGTGAAAAATGCTTCTTAGGCCTTTTAATTGCTAAATTTTATTCACTTTAATCCCATTTGATGCCTTGATTTGTCTGCTCAGTGATTTCAGGTTTTCAAGGCAAATATGGGTTGCAGAAGTGAGAAAAAGAGCATGCAAAAGAGAAGAAACCACGAGGAAATGGAGTTTGGAAGATTCTGCATCCGTGCGTGTGAACAGTGATGCGTGCACACGCATAAGTGCGAGCTTGGCAATGCGTACACGTGATCCTTGTCACGTGAGCTCATTAATTGGAAATTGCTGGGGGCGAATTCTGGGCCTCCAAAACCCAGTCCAACTCATTTCTGAAGCTATTTCAACCTAAAGTGAAGAGGAATGAAGGGGGGAGCAATTAGGGTTAGTTTAGCATCATGTAGGTCATTTTTTAGTCAAAGAAGCTCCCCCTTCTCTCTAGAAATTAGGGTTTATAGCTTAATTTCTTTGTAATTTCTCTTTTTAATTATTGTTTTCATCTAGTTTCTTCTACTTTTCTTTATTCTATTGTCTTAATTTCCTTAGTTTATCTTGTTAATTTCTCATTTTGTTTACTTTGTATCTTGATGAACACTCTTGTTATTTTGATTTCCATTTAATGCAATTTATGTTTCATGCTCTTTTATTGTTGAATTGAGTTGCTATCCTTATTTCCTTGCTTGGTAGTTGAAAAATTTATTATTTCTTGCCATTTTACCATGCTTTCATTTTATGCCTTCCAAGTGTTTTAATAAATGCTTGGTTGGATTTTTGCCTAGTTTTTCACACTCTTGGATGGGAATTTGGGTAGTTGGATGGACTTGAGTTGGGGATGTCCATTTTACATTGTGTAAAGATTGTTAGTTGAATTGGTCTCCACTAACTCTAAGCCTTCCATGGATAGAGTTGGCTAGGACTTGTGGATTGAGATCAACCATGCCCTTTTGACTAATTCTTGATGTTAGGATTGACTAATTGGGATTAATTTTACACAATTATGATGTTTGTGGTCCATAACTAGGATTGGAATCCCTAATTCCCCAATTCTTGCCAAGATTCCTTTTTTGCCATTTAATTTCCATTTTCATTGCTTTTACTTGCTTACCGTTTAATTACTTACCTTTTCAATTTCTTGCCTCTTATAATAAAAAACCACCAATCCTTCATAGCCAATAATAGGCATTTCTTTGCAACTCCTAGGGAAGACGACCCGGGAGCTTAAAATTCCCGGTTTATATTTGCTTTGAATTGTGAATTAAAAATTTGATTCGGAGTTAATTGTTGATTTAGATTGTACTTGCAACGATGAGATTCCATTTCGTGAAATCTAGATCGACAATAAATTCCTTTATCAAATTTTTTGCACAATTGCTGGGGAGTTACAATGGTGTTATGTTTTTGGCTATTGTAAATATGTTAATATGTAAATAGCTAGCTTTTTGGTTGTCTGTTGTTTTTGTTAATGGTTAGGATTGGGATCCTGGAGGTCATTGGAAATTCAAGCTTTTGTGGGGAAGTCAAGCACAAGCCACCATAGCAAGGGCTCTCCCAATTGTCTAACTTAAAGACAATAAATGAAAGTGCTAGGTGGGAGACACCCCACCATGGTAACATCCTTCTAACCCTCTCTTTGTATATAGTTTAATTTATTGCATTTGATTTCTTGTAGATAGCTTATGTTTAGTTTAATTTCAAGGTTAATTTGATTAGATTTTAGTTTTGATCATGTGTTTTTGAGGAATAATATGTTTTGGGGTTGAAAAGCTATTTTAGTTGTCAAGTTTGGTGCCCTAAGGCACTAAAACTTTTTTGGAAAAAACAGAGCATGTGTGTACGCACACACCTGTGCGTACATAGACCTCCCCCAAATCTGCATTCTGTGCATACGTATCAATCTGTGCGTACGCACACTCGTTAACACAACCCCTATTCAGAGTGCTCGTATGCCTTGTGCGTGGGCACCCCTTTGCATTTTGCGCTCTGTGCGTACGCACCAGCTTATGTGTATGCACACAATCCCAATTTTTGCGTTTTTGTGCACACGCAAACCCCTGCGCGTGCGCACGCCATCTTATACACCGTCTACTGGGAGCGCTCGCACACCTTGTGCATTCGCATCCCCCTTTTTCTGCGTTCTGTACGTATGCATGGACCTGTATACGTATGAACATACGTCGAGATAGCTGACAATTTTGACATTTAATTTTCTCAAAAAAAAAAATTTTTACCTTTCTGTGTGTGGGCACAGGCATGTGCGTGGGCACACTTCAAATCAAGGCCTCTGCCCGTGGCGTTCGCACACATAGTGTGAATGCACAAATCCTACAATTTGCCCATGACGCGTATGCAACGCCTTCCATTTTCATCCTCTTACGTGGACGCGTCGAGCCCTATTTTTGCAAGCACCACGCGCACCCATCCCCCACGCCTATGCGTGACTTCCTTCTATGCATACGCACGGCCATGTGTGCGTACGCACGACCCTGTTTTCTCACCACTATATTTCTTTTTTTTCTCTTATCTCTATTATTTTCCTTCTTCTCTCTTCTCCTCCCTTCTTTCCCTCCTCCAACCATCATCCATCACTATCATTCACCATCCACCATACGCTTCTTTAGTTAGTTAGTTAGTTAGTGTTTGGTTAGTTAGTTGGTTTAATTTTCTATTTTGGTGCTAAGTATCGGATGATTGAGTTGATTGGTTGATTCTGTTGAGATATTGCTGCTGAATTATTGATATTATTGTTGCTATTTATTGTTGGATATCTTTATTGATGTTATAAATTGTTGCTTATTGAGTTCTTCATGGTTAATTTTCACATACCAAGTACTTACGACAGTGCCTTCCTGAATTTTTTTGGATTTCCAAAATTGCATGTTTTGGTCACCATGTGATTTGATTTCATTGTCTATCATTAGGCAATTTGTATATAGTTGATGCATTTTTTGTTAGGTGATGCTTGTTTATGATTGATTTTTTATTTAAGTCACCTATTTGATGCATTAACATTAAGAATTGTGAAATTGGATCATAAGCTTACCTAATGACACTTTTTGAGCTTTTTAAGCTTTGTGGACTATGCTTGCCATGTTTTCCACTTCATGTCAATTAGGTGTTGCTTCATTATCCATTTCACAATTTCTTGATTCTCGCTTGAATGCTCCTGTACTTCTTCATTACTTGTTTGTTTATCCTAACCTACAAGTTTCTTTTTTTAAAAGTATTTTAAGCAGACTATATTGAGTGAAGTGCATGTTTCTTTTGTGTAATTGTGACATAGCTTTCTTTGCTAGTGTGGGTGTTCTAAACCGCGCAACTTAGAATACACAAACTTATTTCCTTCATGTCACAAACTTATTCACTCACTCATTTTAGTGATTCTTGCCTCACTCCAACAATCTATGCTTCCTTGTTTTTTAATTCACTCATCTATTCTTTCTATTTTTCATGGATAAGTCACCATTAGTAACAAAGGAAGCGGGAGACAGAGCATGCAGCAACTGATTGATCCACCAGCTGAAGGTGGCAATCCAAAGTCGCCATACCCCCCTTGCTCACCTTTGAGTGCACGGAGGACTGTGCAAATCCTTAAGTGTGGGGAGGTCGGCACTAATCGGCAACCTTAGGTGACAAATTCTAACCCCAAACACTTGCACATTTTAATTTTCTTAGTTTGTATATATTTTAGAGCTTCAATTGCATTTTTCTTAGTCTATCACACTTCTTTGTATATATGTAATAAGCTTAGTTAATTTAATGAAAGTTTCCAAGAAAAAAACATTCTTAATAGGGCATTGATATCCTAATTGATTTGAGTTAGAACTTTTGATTGAAACTTGCTTGAATTATATATAGTGGAATATATTTTTGAGCTAAGAACACATAAGCATGTGATTTTTGAGCCTAATTGTGTGGTTATATCATTTAACCACTATTTTCATTCTTATGTGTGATATTCTCTTTTTATGATTGCAATCTTTGATTTGTTTGATTCTTTATGTCCATTGCTTGATGTATATATGCATTTACATGATTGAGGCCTTCACTCCAATTAGCTCACTTACCCAAATAGCCTACCCTTTTATCTTCCTTTGTCAACTAACTTTGAGCTATGTTAATTCCCTTTTTGTTCTTAATTTTAGCACATTACTAGCCTTAAAGTGGAAAATAATAAATATCCCTCATTTGGATCTTTGATTAGCTTAGGATAGTGATAGTGTGTATCATCTAAGTGTTGGGAAATTTGAGAATTTTGGTTGAGATAAAAGTGAATTTTTGTATTTTTGTTTAAAATCTTGGGAATTAGGCACATACTCATGCATCAATTGCTTAAACCATATGCATTGACACTTTTGTGTATATTTTAGTTTAAAAAAAAAAGAAAAGAAAGTAGTAAAAAGGGGACAAAATGCCCCAAAATAAAGTAACAATGACAATGCATATGAGTTGTGATTAAAAAAAAATGTGTGAGTGTGTAAGAAAAATAAGGAATGGGTAGTTAGGTTTGTTTTGAGTTGTATAGGTTGTTATGTAGTTTAGGTGAGAGCTTAAGTTAGTCAAAGATTCAAATTTTAAGCTCACTTGACCATATATAACCTTACCTTGACCCTAGCCCCATTACAACCTATGGAGAAGCTCTCATGATATTTGTATGCATACATTGAACAAGTGTTGATTGTTAGATGAAAGACAAATCTTAGAAAGCATGATTAGAAGATAATTGAGTGAATTACCCCTAAACACTTGAGTGGCTAGAGCAGATACACATCCGGTGAGGGTTCGATTGCTCAATTACATGTTTTCACCTATGCTTAATTCTTATCTTGCAAGTTTATAAATTCTTTTCTAGAACTCAATTCAATTGTGGATTTGAATTGCTTTAGCCCTTATGTTTATATATGTATTCTTAGAAATTGATTTATTTTGTATAACTAGTTGCATTCATGTAGGTAGATTGCATATAGGTAGTTTACTTGCTTTGAATAAATGTAATTCCCCTTCTTATCTTCCTTTGGTATAGCATGAGGACATGCTATTGTTTAAGTGTGGGGATGTGATAAATCCACATTTTATCATATTTATTTGCTCTATTTGGGTGGATTTCATCAACTTTTCATACACTTATCCATTGAAATAGCATAGTTTCATGATTTCTTCATAAATTGTGCTTGAAAGTGAAAACATTCTTTTTAGGATTTTTAATTGTTAAATTTTATTCACTTTAATTCCATTTGATGCCTTGATGAGTTTGCTAAGTGATTTCAGGTTTTCAAGGCAAGTATGGGTTGAAGAAGTGAGAAAAAGAGCATGGAAAAGAGAAAAAACCATGAGGAAATGGAGTTTGGAAGATTATGCATCCGTGCGTGCGCACAGTGATGCGTGCGCACGCACAAGTGCGAGCTTGGCGACGCGTATGCGTGACCCACACATACTCGTGGGAGTGAATTTCGTCAGGTGACGCGTACGCGTGACCCTTGTCACGTGAGCTCATTAATTGGAAATCGCTGGGGGCAAATTTTGGGCCTTCAAAACCCAGTTCAACTTATTTCTGAAGCTATTTCAACCCAAAGTGAAGAGGAATGAATGGGGGAGCAATTAGGGTTAGTTTAGCATCATGTAGGTCATTTTTTAGACAGAAAAGCTCCCATTTCTCTCTAGAAATTAGGGTTTATAGCTTAATTTCTTTGTAATTTCTCTTTTTAATTCTTGTTTTCATCTAGTTTCTTCTACTTTTCTTTGTTCTATTGTCTTAATTTCCTTAGTTTATCTTGTTAATTTCTCATTTTGGTTACTTTGTATCTTGATGAACACTCTTGTTATTTTGATTTCCATTTAATGCAATTTATGTTTCATGCTCTTTTATTGTTGAATTGAGTTGCTATCCTTACTTTCCTTGCTTGGTAGTTGTAGAATTTATTATTTCTTATCATTTTACCATGCTCTCTTTTTATGCCTTCCAAGTGTTTGATAAAATGCTTGGTTGGATTTTTGCCTAGTTTTTCACACGCTTGGTTGGGAATTCGAGTAATTGGGTGGACTTGAGTTAGGGAAGTCCATTCTACATTGTGTGAGGATTGTTAGTTGATTTGGTCTCCACTAACTCTAAGCCTTCCATTGATACAGTTTGCTAGGACTTTTGGATTGAGATCAACTATACCCTTTTGACTAATCCTCATGTTAGGATTGACTAATTGGGATTAATTTTTTACAATTACCGTGTTTGTGATCCATAACTAGGATAGGAATCCCTAATTCACCAATTCTTGCCAAGAGTCCTTTTTTGCCATTTAATTTCCATTTTCATTACTTTTACTTGCTTACCATTTAATTACTTGCCATTTTAATTTCTTTCTTCTTATAATAAAAAATCCCCAATCCTCGATAGCCAATAATAGGGCACTCATTGCAACTCCTAGGGAAGACGACCTAGGACCTTAAAATTCCCGGTTTATATTTGCTTTGAAATGTGACATCTTTAAATTAAAAATTTGATTGGGAGTTAATTGTTAATTTAGACTATACTTGCAATGAAGAGATTCTATTTTGTGAAAATCTAGATCAACAATACCTTTATCACGTGTCCTAAACACAGTTTTTGGAATGTCATCCTCTCTCACCCTTATCTGATGAGAACCGGATCTTAAGTCAATCTTAGAAAACACTCCAGCTCCTTGCAGTTGGTCCATTAAGTCATTTATCCTTGGCAGCAGGTACTTGTTCTTCACAGTCACTTTGTTTAGCTGTCGGTAATCCACACGAAGTCACATTCCTCCATCCTTCTTCATTACCAATAAAACTAGCACTCCCCACGGAGATACACTCGGTCAAATGAACCTCATATTCAGAAGCTCTTCAAACTGAGTCTTTAATTCGGCCAGCTCTAACGGAGCCATTTTATATGGTGCAATCGATACTGGTCCGGCTCCTGGTACCAATTCAATCGCAAATTCAATTTCCATTTGAGGTGAGAACTCAGGGATATCTTTTGGGAACACCTTCAGAAAGTCTCTAACTATCGAGATTTCATCTAGCTTCTGATTATCACCTAACACATTTGCAGCCAATAGTATATAATCCTGACAGTCTTCCCCACTACAGTGCACCATTACAGAGTTCAGGTAATAACCCTCAGCTATCACTGCTCCATTTTCTCCTTCCAGCATAAACTGAATTGACTGCTTAAAGCAATCCAACAAAACTCGATTCTTTGACAACCAATAAAACCCCAATATCATCTCCAACCCAACCATTGGTAAGCAAATCAAATCATGCACAAAGTCTCTACCCTCAAGCTTGAAACCTACTTGCCTATAACCTGACCTAGTCACAACTGTCTAATGCGGAGTATGTACATGCAATTCAAATGCTAACTTTAACACTTTCCAACCTAGTTCTTCCACTTTGTCAAATGCAATAAACGAATGTAAAGCTCTAGTACCATACAATGCAAATAAGGTTTTAACATCAATTAAGCATATACCTCTCATTAATAGATCCGCCTTAGCAGTATCATTGGTGTTCACAGTAAACACCCAACCTTGTTGGTTTTGGCCCGTATTCTGAGTCTTCTTCCCCCGAGTGCAATCTCTCACAATGTAACCTGGTGATCCACAGTTGAAGCAACCACCTATACCAATCTTGCAAGAGTCATTCGGATGAAAATGCCCACAATGAACACAAGTTAAATCCGGAGAAATCTTACTCTGATTCCCTCTCCCTTTGGCATACTGAAACTGATCATAAGTGTTCTTTCTGAAGCCTCCTTCACCTTGAGGCACATATCCTTCTCTCTTAAAATTCTGACCCCTAAGCTGAAAGTACTTTCCATGTCCCCGATTAATGTTTCCTCCACGAATGTCCCTTGACGAGGCTACCATCCTTGCACATTCCTCAATAACGCTCGCCTTGTTCACAAGATCGGAGAAGATCCGAATCTCCAAAGGAGCCATTACAGTCATGATGTTATCCTTCAAGCCCCTTTGATGCTTAATGCACTTCCAACTTTCACAGGTCTCTGAGGCACTGATGAGCGGATAATTTATACGCTTTTTGGCATTATTTTTATATAGTTTTTAGTATGATTTAGTTAGTTTTTAGTATATTTTTATTAGTTTTTTAGAAAAATTCACATTTCTGGACTTTACTATAATTTTGTGTGTTTTTCTGTGATTTCAAGTATTTTCTGGCTGAAATTGAGGGACCTGAGCAAAAATCTAACACAGAGGCTGAAAAAGGACTGCAGATGCTGTTGGATTCTGACCTCCATGCACTCCAAGTGGATTTTCTGCAGCTACAGAACTCTAAATGGCACGCTCCCAATTGCGTTGGAAAGTAGACATCCAAGGCTTTCCATCAATATATGATAGTTCATACTTTGAGTGAGTTTTGATGACGTAAATTTGCGTCAAAACGCCAGCTCTCTGCAATTTTCTGTCGTCAAAACGCCAGAACTGGCATAAAAGTTGGAGTTAAATGCCCAAACTGGCACCAAAGCTGGCGTTTAACTCCAGGAATAGCCTATGCACGTGAAAGCTCCAATTCTCAGCCCAAGCATACACCAAGTGGGCCCAGAAGTGGATTTCTACACTACCTATCTTAGTGTACTCATTTTCTGTAAACCTAGGTTACTAGTTGAGTATTAAAACCACTTTTAGACATTTATTTTGTACCTCATGACATTTTCACGTTTCACATTGTATCTCTACAGCATGAGTCTCTAAACTACATTGTTGGGGGGTGAGGAGCTCTGCAGTGTCTCGATGGATTAATGCAATTACCACTGTTTTCTATCAATCATGCTTGTTTCTATTCTAAGATATTCATTCGCACTTAAACATGATGAATGTGATGATTCGTGACACTCATAACCATTCTCAACTTATGAACGTGTGCCTGACAACCACCTCTATTCTATCTTAGATTGAATGTGTATCTCTTGGGTTCCTGGTTCACAGATTTGAGTACCTCTCCTGACAATAGAGTGTTCAAATTTGTGCATCCAGACTCTTCGTGGTATAAGCTAGGATTATTAGTGGCCATTCCTGAGATCCGAAAAGTCTAAACCTTGTCTGTGGTATTCCGAGTAGGATCTAGGAAGAGATGACTGTGACGAGCTTCAAACTCGCGAGTGTTGGGCATAGTGATAGACGCAAAAAGATCACTGGATTCTATTCCAACATGATCGAGAACCGACAGATGATTAGCCGTGCGGTGACAGCACACATAGACCATTTTTACTGAGAGGATGGAAAGTAGCCATTGACAACGGTGACACCCTACACACAGCTTGCCATGGAAGGAGCCTTGCGTGCGTGAAGAAGAAGATAGTAGGAAAGCAGAGATTCAGATGACAGAGCATCTCCAAAACTCTAACCTATTCTCCATTATTGAACTACAAGTACATTTTATTTCATGCTCTTCTATTATATTGCAAACAAAAACCCTTTTCATTATTAATCTCCTGACTAAGAGTTTCAAGGTAACCAAAGCTTGCTTCAAGCCGACCCAGTGCACTTGCTGGTTAGTTGTGCAGAATTGCAAGTGTTATTGCAATTTCGTGCACCAAGTTTTTGGCGCCATTGCCGGGGATTGTTCGAGTTTGGACAATTGACGGTCCATCTTATTGCTTAGATTAGGAAAATTTTGTCTTTTGGGTCAGAGTCTTTTATTTTCTTTTCAAAATTTTTCAAAAAAAATTATTATTTTTCTTTTAGATTTTTTCGTTTAAGTCTAATTGCATGTTTTAAGTTTGGTGTTTACTTGTTAGTTTTTATTTAAATTTTGAAAATTTATTTTTGGTTTTCTAAAAATTTTAAGTTTGGTGTTCTTTTTATGTTCTTTAGTCTTTCTTGTGTTTTGATCTTAAAATTTTTAAGTTTGGTGTTCCTTGGTGTTTTCCTCAAATTTTCGAAAATTTTGCATTAAATTAGTCATCAATTTTAAAAATCAAATCTTTTTAAATTATTTTTCAATCATATCTTTTCAATCATATATTTTTTTTCAAAACTTCCTAACCACTTTCTCTTTCTTTATTTTTTTCGAAAATCCTCATAACAAAATTTTCAAATCTTTCTTTTTACTTTTTTTTAGTTTCCAATTTTTATTATTATTATTTCGAAAAAAATATATATAAATATAATAAAATAAATAAAATAAATCCACATCATCTCCCTTTCTCCATCATAGAACTAAGTGGAAATGAACAGTTTAGAAAGGCTCTGGGGTCATATGCTAACCCCGCTATTGCTTTATATGGGAGTAGTATCTGTATACCCTCTATCGGAGTCAGTAGTTTTGAGTTGAATCCTCAGCTCATTATCATGGTGCAGCAAAATTACCAGTATTCCGGTCTTCCACAAGAAGAACCCACTGAGTTTCTGGCATAGTTTTTACAAATTGCTGACATAGTATATGATAAGGAAGTAGACCAGGATGTCTACAGATTATTACTGTTTCCATTTGCTGTAAAAGACCAAGCTAAGAGGTGGTTAAATAATCAACCTAAGGCCAGCATAAGGACATGGAAACAGCTGTCAAAAAAATTTCTGAATCAATATTTCCCTCCCAAGAGGATGATACAGCTAAGGCTGGACATCCAAGGCTTTAAACAATAGAATAAAGAATCCCTTTACAACGCCTGGGAGAGGTACAGAGAGATGCTGAGGAAATGCCCCTCTGAAATGTTTTCAGAATGGTGCAGTTAGACATCTTCTACTATGGGCTTACAGAAAAAGCTCAGATATCTCTAGATCACTCATCTGGTGGATCTATACACATGAGAAAGACAATTGAAGAGGCTCAAGAGCTTATAGATACTGTTACTAGAAATCAACAACTGTACTTGAGCAGTGAGTCCTCCACAAAGGAAGAGGCTAGAGCAATATCTACTGACCTTAGTCTTCCAGAAAAAGTTACTAAACTCAATCAGCAATTACTTACTCTGACAAAATAGTTAGTAGAATTTAAAGAAATGTTACAAGATACTCGGGATGCTAATAAGAATATGGAAGCATAACTTGACCAGACAAGATAACAGTTATCTAAACAAATAACAGAAGAATGTCAAGTTGTTCAATTAAGGAGTGGAAAAACATTAAATACAGCAACTCAAAGTAGCAGAAAGCCAAGGAAAGAACAGCTGACAGAGGATGAATAGAATACTACCCAAAATCCCTCTGAGGACAGTAAGAGCCCAAAGAGGAATGATTCTGGCATCCAAACGCCAGAAAAGGGTGACAAACTGGCGTTAAACACCCAGTGGACGCCCAGTTCTGGCGTTCAAACGCCAGAAAAGGGTGAAACGTTAGCGTCAAACGCCAATTCCATGTTCAATTATAGCGTTCAAATGCCAGAACAGGGTAGGAATCTGGCGTTAAATGCCAATCCAGCGCCCAATCCTGGCGTTCAAACGCTAGTAAGGGATCAGACACCCGTAAGTGCTGATAATAACTCCCTCAAGAAGGCGTCTCAGCCTGCTTCTGTAGGAAATAAACCTGCAGCAGCCAAGGTTAAAGAATATAAAGCTAAAATACCTTATCCTCAGAAACTTTGCTAAGCGGAACAGGATAAGCAATTTGCCCGCTTTGCAGACTATCTCAGGACTCTTGAAATAAAGATTCCGTTTGCAGAAGCACTTGAGTAAATACCCTCTTATGCTAAGTTCATGAAAGAAATCTTAAGCCATAAGAAAGATTGGAGAGAAACTGAAAAAGTTTTTCTCACTGAGGAATGTAATGCAGTCATTCTAAAATTCTTACCAGTGAAGCTTAAGGATCCCGGAAGCTTTATGATACCATGCACATTAGAAGAAATTTGCACCAAGATAACTTTATGTGATCTTGGGGCAAGTATCAACCTAATCCCTGCATCCACTATGAGAAAGCTTGGTTTGACCGAAGAGATCAAACCAACCTGGATCTGTCTTCAACTTGCTGATGGCTCCATTAAATGCCCATCAGGCATAATTGAGGACATGATTGTCAAGGTTGGGCCATTTGCCTTTCCACTGACTTTGTAGTACTAGAAATCGAGGAACACAAGAGTGCAATTCTCATTTTAGGAAGACCTTTCCTAGCAACTGGACGCACCCTCATTGATGTCCAAAAGGGGGAAGTGACCCTGAGAGTTAATGAGGATGAGTTTAAGTTGAATGCTGTCAAAGCTATGCAGTATCCAGACACAATAAAAGACTGCATGAAAGTGGATCTTATTGACTCTCTGATAAAAGAAGTCAATATGACTGAGAGTCTCAAATCAGAGCTAGAGGACATATTTAAAGATGTTCAGCCTGATCTGGAGGAGCCAGAGGAATTAGAAGAACCTTTGAAAACTGCTCAATTAGAGGAAAATTATGTTAAACCAAAGCTTAAACCACTGCCACCATCCCTGAAATATGCATTTCTGGGAAAAGAGAACACTTTTTCTGTGATCATAAGCTCTACCTTAAAGCTATAGGAAGAGGAAGCACTGATTCAAGTGCTAAGGACACACAAGATATCTCTTGCGTGGTTGGTGGATGAAATTGTGATTCATATGTTATTGCATTTTGTAAAATTCATTGCTTTTTCTTTCCCTGGCAATGGCGCCAAAAAACATGATGCCAATACCATGGTTTACAACTATGTGTGGTCACACTCCGTTCAACTTAACCAGCAAGTGTACTGGGTCATCCAAGTAATACCTTACGTGAGTAAGGATCGATCCCACAGAGATTGTTGGTATGAAGCAAGCTATGGTCACCTTGTAAATCTCGGTTAGGCAGATTAAACCAATTGATTATGGATTTTCTTAAAATAAATAATAAACAGAAAATAAAATAGGATCGAAATACTTATGTAAATCAATAGTGGGAATTTCAGATAGGCGTATGGAGATGCTGTGCTCCTCTTGAATCTCTACTTTCTTATTACATTCATCCAATTTCTTCTTACTCCTTTCCATGGCAAGCTGTATGTAGGGCATCACCGTCGTCAATGGCTACTTTTCATCCTCTCTGGAAAATGGTCCTATGCGCTGTCACTGCACGGCTAATCGTCTGGAGGCATCACCCTTGACAATGGCTAGATCCCATCCTCTCAGTGAAAATGGTCCTATGCTCTGTCACAGCACGGCTAATCATCTGTCGGTTCTCAATCAGGTTGGAATAGAATCCCTTCATTCTTTTGCGTCTGTCACTAACGCTCAGCCTTCAGAAGTTTGAAGCTCGTCACAGTCATTCAATACCGGAATCCTACTCGAAATACCACAGACATGGTTAGACTTTCCAGATTCCCGGAATCCTACTCGAAATACCACAGACAAGGTTAGACTTTCCGGATTCCCATGAATACCGCCATCTATCTAGCTTATACCACGAAGATTCTGTTGGGGAATCTAAGAGATATGCGCCCGGCCTAAGGTAGAATGGAAGTGGTTGTCAGTCACGCGCGTTCATAGGTGAGAATGATGATGAGTGTCACGTATCATGACATTTATCAAGTTGAAGTGCAACGAATATCTTAGAATAGGAATAAAGAGAATTGAATAGAAAGTAATAGTAATTGTATTGAAACTTGACGTACAGCAGAGCTCCACACCCTTAATCTATGGTGTGTAGAAACTCCACCGTTGAAAATACATAAGTGAGAGGTCCAGGCATGGCCAAATGGCCAGCCCCCATGATCTGAGAACTAATCATCCCAAGATGTCTAATACACTAGTAAAAAGTTCTATTTATAATAAACTAGCTACTAGGGTTTACAAGAGTAAGTAATTGATGCATAAATCTACTTCTGGGGCCCACTTGGTGTGTGTTTGGGCTGAGCTTGATCTATCCACGAGCTGAGGCTTCTTTTGGAGTTGAACGCTTAGTTATAGCGTGTTTCTGGCGTTCAACTCCGGGTCGTGACGTGTTTCTAGCGTTTGACTCTAGGCAGTAGCATGTACTTGGTGTTGAGCGCCACTTTACGTCGTCAATTCCCGAATAAAGTATGGACTATTATATATTGTTGGAAAGCTCTGGATGTCTACTTTCCAACGCCGTTGAGAGCGCGCCATTTGAAGTTCTGTAGCTCTAGAAAATCCATTTTGAGTGCAGAGAGGTCAGATTCCAACAGCATCAGCAGTCCTTTTGTCAACCTTTTTCAGAGTTTTGCTCAAGTCCCTCAATTTCAGCTAGAAATTACCTGAAATTACAGAAAAAACACACAAACTCATAGTAAAGTCCAGAAATGTGAATTTAACATAAAACTAATGAAAACATCCCTAAAAGTAGCTTGAACTTACTAAAAACTACCTAAAAACAATGCCAAAAAGCATATAAATTATCCGCTTATCAGTGGTCCATAAGTGATCCTAAGGGCATTAGCCCAGCCAGATGCATGTACAAAATTCTCTTGGAGGGTAATGCTAAGCCAGTGGTTCAACCACAAAGGCGGCTGAATCTAGCCATGAAGGAAGTAGTGCAGAAAGAAGTCACTAAATTAATAGAGGCTGAGATTATTTATCCAATTTCTGATAGCCCCTGGGTGAGCGCTGTCCATGTCGTCCCCAAGAAGGGAGGCATGACAGTAGTTCATAATGAGAAAAAAGAACTGGTTCCCACAAGAACAGTTATAGGGTGGCGCATGTGTATTGACTACAGAAGACTCAATACAACCACCAGAAAGGATTATTTTCCTTTACCATTCATAGACTAGATGCTAGAAAGACTAGCAGGTCATGATTATTACTGCTTTTTGGATGGCTATTTAGGCTACAACCAAATTGCAGTAGATCCCCAGGATCAAGAGAAAACAGCATTCACATGCCCATCTGGAGTATTTGCCTACAGAAGGATGTCATTTGGGCTGTGTAATGCACCTGCAACCTTTTAGAGATGCATGCCCTCTATTTTATCTGATATGGTGGAGAAATTTCTAGAAGTCTTTGATGAGCGGATAATTTATATGCTTTTTGGCATTGTTTTTAGTATGTTTTTAGTATGATTTAGTTAGTTTTTAGTATATTTTTATTAGTTTTTAGTTAAAATTCACTTTTCTG
>NC_029777.3:33203541-33205834 GCF_000817695.3 Arachis duranensis
GGTCTAAACCTTGTCTGTGGTATTCTGAGTAGGATTCAAGGATTGAATGACTGTGACGAGCTTCAAACTCGCGATTGTGGGGTGTTAGTGACAAACGCAAAAGAATCACTGGATTCTATTCCGACATGATCGAGAACCGACAGCTGAATAGCCGTGCTGTGACAGAGCGCGTTGAACATTTTCACTGAGAGGATGGGAGGCAGCCACTGACAACGGTGAAACCCTACATACAGCTTGCCATGGAAAGGAGTAAGAAGGATTGGATGAAGACAGTAGGAAAGCAGAGAGACGGAAGGGACAAAGCATCTCCATACGCTTATCTGAAATTCTCACCAATGAATTATATAAGTATCTCTATCTTTATTTTATGTTTTATTCATAAATCATTCATAACCATTTGAATCTGCCTGACTAAGATTTACAACATGACCATAGCTTGCTTCATACCAACAATCTCTGTGGGATCGACCCTTACTCGCGTAAGGTTTATTACTTGGACGACCCAGTGCACTTGCTGGTTAGTTATGCGAAGTTATGATAAAGAGTTGAGATTGCAATTGAGCGTACTATGTTGATGGCGCCATTGATGATCACAATTTCGTGCACCAAGTTTTTGGCGCTGTTGCCGGGGATTGTTTGAGTTTGGACAACTAACGGTTCATCTTGTTGCTTAGATTAGGTATTTTTCAGAATTTTTATGAATGAATTCTAGTGTTTCAAGGTGATGTTCTTATCATCACCAAAGCTGATTGATCTTCATCAATTTAGCTCTTGAATGCAGTGTTCTGCTGAAGCTTGGCTAGCCATGTCTAATTCCTTTAGACTGAAGCTTTAAACTAACATTGCATGATTCCTGGAATTCTTATTAAAAATTTTTAATCTCTTTATTTTCTTTTCCATATAAATTTTCGAAAAATCCAAAAAAAATTTTACAAAATCAAAAAAAAAAAACCAAAAATATTTCTTGTTTGAGTCTAGTGTCTCATTTTAAGTTTGGTGGCAATTGCATGTTTCTGTTCTTCTTGCATTTTTCATGTGTCTTCAGTGATCTTCAAGTTATTCTTGATGATTTACTTGCCCTGATCTTTAAATTCTCTTGTTTTGGGTGTTTTGTTGTTTCTCATATGCATTCTTAACTTGTTAGTGTCAGTAGTATACAAACTTCTAAGTTTGGTGTGTTGCATGCATTGTTTATTTGATTTTAGTTGCATCTTGATTATCCTTCATCATTAAAAATCCAAAAAAAAAATTTTAATTTGTGTCTTTTAAAGTCAATAATACAGAAAATTGAAGATTCAGAACATACAGCAGAGGAATTACACAGAAAAAGCTAGGCGTTCAAAACGCCCCGTGAGGAAGGAAAACTGGCGTTTAAACGCCAGCCAGGGTACCTGGCTGGGCGTATAACGCCCAAAAGGGTAGAGCTTTGGGCGTTAAACACCAGAATGGATACCATTCTGGGCGTTTAACGCCAGGATGGCACAAGAGGGAAGATTTTGTTTTTAATGCAAATTTTTTTCAAGTTTTCAAAATTTTTCAGAATCAAATCTTTTTCAAATCATATCTTTTGAATCATATATTTTCAAAATCAATTTCTTTCCATTTTCAAAAATAATTTCTAACAATTAATGATTTGATTCAACATTTCAAGTATGTTGCCTTTTCTGTTGAGAAAGGTTTAATGTTTGATTCATATCTTTTCTTGTTAGCCAAGTCATTGATTTTAAAAATGAAATCTTTTTAAATTGTTTTTCAATCATATCTTTTTAGTCAAATCTTTTTAAAACCATAACTTTTCAATCATATCTTCTTAATCACATCTTTTTTAAAATAGTTTTCAATCATATCTTTTTGATTTCTAATTTCAAAATCTTTTTCAAAATCACTTTATTTCTTTCTCAATCTTAGTTTTCAAAAATCATCAATTAATTTTCAAAATGTTCTTAAAATCTTTTTAATTTATTTTCGAAAATTTCTTTCCCTCTTCTCACATCCTTCTACTTTTGGACTAACACTCCTCCACTATCAACAATTCGAACTCCATCTTTCTTGATAAGTTCAAATTCTTCTACATCTTCCTTCTATTTTTCTTTTCCTCTGACATCTCAAGGAATCTTTATACTGTGACATAGAGGATTCTATATTTTCTTGTTCTCTTCTCTTTCATATGAGCAGGAGCAAAGACAAAAGCATTCTTGTTGAGGCTGACCCTAAACCTGAAAGGACCTTGAAGTGAAAGCTAAGAGAAGCTAAGGCACAACTCTCTGTAGAGGACCTAACAGAAATCTTCAAA
>NC_029777.3:33205876-33216741 GCF_000817695.3 Arachis duranensis
TGAGGTCTACAGACTTATGCTATTCCCTTTTACTATAAGAGAGAGAGCTAGGATATGGTTGGATTCACAACCTAAAGAAAGCCTGAACTCTTGGGAAAAGCTAGTGAATGCCTTCTTGGCAAAGTTCTTTCCACCTCAAAAATTGAGTAAGCTTAGAGTGGAAGTCCAAACCTTCAGACAGAAGGAAGGAGAATCCCTCTATGAAGCTTGGGAAAGATACAAACAATTAATCAAAAAGTGCCCTTCTGACATGCTTTCTGAATGGAGCATCATAGGTATCTTCTATGATGGTCTGTCTAAACTGTCCAAGATGTCATTGGATAGCTCTATTGGAGGATCTCTTCATCTGAAGAAGACGCCTGCAGAAGCTCAAGAACTCATTGAAATGGTTGCAAATAACCAATTCATGTACACTTCTGAAAGGAATCCTGTGAACAATGGGACGAATCAGAAGAAAGAAGTTCTTGAGATCGATACTCTGAATGCCATATTGGCTCAGAACAAAATATTGACTCAGCAAGTCAATATGATTTCTCAAAGTCTGTCTGGAATGCAAGCTGCACCAGGCAGTACTAAGGACGCTTCATCTGAAGAAGAAGCTTATGATCCTGAGAACCCTTCAATGGAAGAGGTGAATTACATGGGAGAACCTTATGGAAACACCTATAATTCTTCATGGAGAAATCTTCCAAATCTCTCATGGAAGGATCAACAGAGACCTCAACAAGGTTTCAACAACAATAATGGTGGAAGAAACAGGTTTAGCAATGGTAAGCCTTTTCCATCATCTTCTCAGCAACAGACAGAGAATTCTAAGCAGAGCCACTCTGACTTAGCAACCATGGTCTTTGATCTAATCGAAACCACTCAAAATTTCATGACTGAAACAAGGTCCTCCATTAGAAACTTGGAGGCACAAGTGGGTCAGCTGAGTAAGAAAGTTACTGAACTCCCTCCTAGTACTCTTCCAAGTAATATAGAAGAGAATCCAAAAGGAGAGTGCAAGGCCATCAACATGGCCAAATTTGGAAAGGAGAAAGAGGCAGTGAATGCCACTGAGGAAGACCTCAATGGACGTCCACTGGCCTCCAATGAGTTCCCTAATGAGGAACCATGGGAATCTGAGACTCACACTGAGACCATAGAGATTCCATTGGATTTACTTCTGCCATTCATGAGCTCTGATGAGTATTCTTCCTCTGAAGAAGACGAATATGTCACTGAAGAGCAAGTTGCCAAGTACCTTGGCGCAATCATGAAGCTAAATGACAAGTTATTTGGTAATGAGACTTGGGAGGATGAACCCCCTTTGCTCACCAAAGAACTGGATGACTTGACTAGGAAGAGATTACCTCAAAAGAGACAGGATCCTGGGAAGTTTTCAATACATTTTACCATAGGCACCATGACCTTTAAGAAGGCTCTGTGTGACTTAAAGTTAAGTATAAACCTCATGCCTCTCTCTGTAAGGGAGAAGCTAGGGATCTTTGAGGTACAAGCTGCAAGAATCTCAATAGAGATGGCAGACAATTCAAGAAAACAAGCTTATGGACTTGTAGAGGATATTCTGGTAAAAATTAAAGACCATTACATCCCTGCTGATTTCATAGTCCTAGAGACTGGGAAGTGCATGGATGAATCCATCATCCTTGGCAGACCCTTCCTAGCCACAACAAAGGCTGTGATTGATGTTGACAGAGGAGAATTGATCATTCAAGTGAATGAAGAATCCCTTGTGTTTAAGGCTCAAGGATATCCCTCTGTAACCATGGAGAGGAAGCATGAAGAGCTTCTCTCAAAACAGAGTCAAACAGAGCCCCCACAGTCAAACTCTAAGTTTGGTGTTGGGAGGCCACAACCAACTTCTAAGTTTGGTGTTGAACCCCCACATTCAAACTCAAAGTTTGGTGTTGGGAGGTTCCAACATTGCTCTGAGTATCTGTGAGGCTCCATGAGAGCCCACTGTCAAGCTACTGACATTAAAGAAGCGCTTGTTGGGAGGTAACCCAATGTTATATTTATCTATTTTCCTTTGTTATTTTATAGGTTGATGATCATAGGAAGTCACAAAATCAATTGAAAAAGCAGAAACAGAATGAAAAATAGAAAGAAAAACAGCACACCCTGGAGGAGTAACTTACTGGCGTTTAAATGCCAGTAAGGGTAGCAAATGGGCGTTTAACGCTCTGTCTGGCACCATTCTGGGCGTTTAACGCCAGAAAGGGGCACCAAACTGGCGTTAAACGCCAGAAAAGGGCAAGAATTTGGCGTTAAACGCCAGAAGTGGGCACCAGCCCGGTGTTTAACGCCAGAATTGGCATAAAGAGCATTTTTTGCTCGCCACTTGGTGCAGGGATGAATTTTCCTTGACACCTCAGGATCTGTGGACCCCACAGGATCCCCACCTAGCCCACCACTCTCTCTCTTCTTCACCCATTCACCAATCACCTCAACCCCTCTTCCCCAAAAAACCCCTCACCTATCAAATCCCACTATTCTCTTCACCACTCACATCCATCCTTCATAAAACTCCACCTACCTCACCATTCAAATTCAAACCACTTTCCCTCCCAAACCCACCCATCATGGCTGAACCAAAAAGGTTTATAACTAGGAGCCTTTGAAGAAAGAGATAAAGCAAAAATCGTTAAATTGAAAAGCGTAACGCTCACGAAGCGATAAAGTAAGCTGACACGGATACATGTACAATAGAGGGCGAAGATACGAATAGCAAAGCTCAGGTCACGGTTCGCGAATGTAACCGGTCCGAGCACATAGTTATACATACATACATACATATATATATATAGGAAAAACCCAAAAAAAACCGAAATCCAAAGTTACGAAACCTGAGTCTCCAAAATACCCTCTAAGAGGAGTTTATACAGCATATATATAATAGGTGGAGATAATAAGTATCTAAGCAAATACAAATAACCAAAATAAGCCCAAAAGATAAAGGTCTTCGCAATATCAGAAGCTTCCAGCATGCCTCAGCGAGGAGCCTCACGTCCTGCATCTGAAAACCACAAAATCCGCATGGGTGAGAACCGGAGGTTTTCAGCATGGTAATAGTGTCCACATATCTGACATATAATATCCTGGGAAAGCCGAAGGCAATCCTAAAACTTCCAACAGATAATTAAAGCTTAAAAACATAACTAACCTATAAAGATAAAATAGGCGACTAGCTAAGGGTCTTTAGAGCTATCTAAAACTCCTTTCCAACTACTCCAAGCCTCCCAACCACCAACGGAACCAAAGTGCCACAAACACAATTATTTCAAGCAAGGAAATCATGAGTAGAAGGCATATATAGAAAATAAAGCAGGTAGCAAATAGTTTATGCAGTCACTTAGGCAATCCAAATAAATCACACCAAACAAACATATAGATGCATATCATGCACGCCTGTCCTAGTGGCTGATGAGTTTCATCTGTCGGTTACAAAACCAACCTGACAAGTCTTGGTAGCTAACCATTGGACTGTCCCTCTGTCACGCATCCCCAACTCGAGTAATTCTTAATCATAAACATAATCATAATCATAATCATACAACACCCACACTGGTGTTTTTCCATGGGGCCGAGCTCATCAAGAACTTTCACAGTATCCTACCACATTTACGACATAGGGTCAGCAGAGTATCGCGTCTCAACTTGGAGCACGTGGTGGCTAGCCACTGCTTTCACCCAGGGAAACTCGTATCTCAGATAGTCATTCAATATTCATTCATAAACATTCCATAATCATTCATTATGACCATATCATCACTTATACATCTCATAATTGCACTTTTCATACATCAGCTATCACAAACCGGGGCAAGTGGGGGCAAAACCACAACCAACGCATCCACCCGAGGAGCCTCTATACTAACCAACCTGGAACAAGTGAGGCAAAACCACAATCCTTGTGTCTACCTAGGAGGAACATTCTCATATATCCAGGAGGAACTAAGAAGGGGATCTTAACCTCCCACCATCTCGCTCGAGGAAATTTTACAATACCAAGAGGAACAAGGAAAGGGATTCTCATCTTCCACCATAACTTCGGGGTCGCACTTTCAAGAAAGATGACTCAAGATGATACAATCATCCAAATTCAAATATTCATTATCAACCATAAATCAATATTTATCATAATCATCTGGCTCATAACATAATCCATAACCAGCCGTAAATCATTATCAAATACAGCCCTTCAGCTAACGGCATACACCGCACTTCCACCATCACCCTCAGCAACTCATATAATCATTATTAATCATAATTCATCATTAACTCTCCCCTTACTTTATCCTCAAGTTCCCCCTTTCCTATCTTATTCGTAATTACTAGGCATTCTATTATGATTTATAACTTAAAGGATGAAAATGGAGGCTTAGAAGTTGAAAATTCGGTTTTAAAAACACAGAAATCATATTTGCTGAAAATAGGGTCATGCATATGCGTGGGTCACACGTACGCATGAGCGCCAAAGAAATCCCAATCACACGTACGCATGGGCCACGCATACACGTGAGCGTGCATGTTAGCCCATTACGCGTACGCATGCTCTTTCTCGCGCACGCATGTGGAACAGGCAGAATTGACTGGTCGTGCATGAGAATTTCGCGTACGCAAAATATCCTTATCACGCATACGCGTGGGCGATCTGTACGCGTGGGAATGCGATTTTGCCCACGTATGAGATGCATGCGTACGCATGTTATGCAGTAATACAAAAAGCTGTTAAGTCCCATTTGTTCCAATTTACGCACCAAACTTTGATCGACCATAACTTTCTCATTTTAAAATATTTTTTCTCCATTCTTCGAACAACATAAACATCTCAAATCCAATTTTATTTTAAACAATTTTGATACAAATCGGGGTCCAGAGACTAAGTTATGCTCTGCTAAAGTTGGGCCAAAATCAAAGTTTTCAACAAAAATCAACAAGCTTCAATTTTCAAACATTCACTTCCCAATCCTTTTAAAACCAAACAAAACCTTACCAATTCAGCCTTAACCACATTCCAGCTTCCTTTTTCATTCCACAACACATCAATTCTCTATTTTATCAATCATAACTCAATAATTCAATCTCAACACACATTCAATATTCTAATTTCAACAACATTCAATATCTAAAGTTTAAACAGCATACAAAACATGTCATCAATTTTTCATGACAATTTCATCATCAATTTCACCATCAACGTGGTACCAACAATAACTCCATCTCACTAATTATCAAACATACACCAAAGCATACATGTCTTGCATACAAAATCTCATCAAAACCTCCAAAGTCACTAACCACATACATAATAACACAATCCATCTCAACCATTCTACACATCAACAATTCAATTCCTATCCTAGGGTCACTAGCCTAAGTTTTCACATTACATTATATTTTAGATACAGGAAACTGAAACTAAACCTTGGCCGATTCCCCACTCAACTTGGAACACTTCCAATTTCACTTTTTCTCAAACCTTCAAGATCCCAACACCTTTCAAATAGATTTTTCAGCACTAAAAGCTCACTCCAAGCTTTCCAAGACCTCAATCAAGCTCCAACATTCCTACATACATATCCTAATACACAAAATATACACCTACACATACCAACTCAATCACTAATCACAAAATCTTAAGTGTTTCACTTAGGGTTAAGGATCTTACCATACCCACGAATCAAAGGGGTGAGATTGAGCCTTCTCTTCAAGCTAATTAGATCTTATAACATCAAAGAGCTCAAAATCTCAATACTTTTACTCAAGAATTTCGAATACAAAGGGCTAGAAAACTGGACAAAAAATGCGGCTTACCTCAGAAACAAGGTTGTGGGCTTTGTAGAGCTTGGCGCCACGGTTGCATGTCCATAAACGGTGCGGTGATTGGAGCTCCAGATCAAAAGTTATCAAGGATTGAAGTTACACCAAGGGTTAAGTTCATGGAGTGTTCTTCCCCTTTTCTCCAAATGCTTCAGCGTGTTTTGCTGAAGGAGAGAGGAAAGCATGGTTCATTTAATGTGTCTTGGCTGAATGGGTTGGGCCTTGGGCCCAATACGGGCCTGGTTTGCCCTATTCGGTCCGATTGGCCCAATCTTGGGCCAATTTCTTTAAAATTAGTGTCGAAATTATCATTTTAATTTTCTTTATCATATTAAACCATAAAATTCACATTTCTAATTTTCTAGAATAGATTTTAATTTGTGGGATAATTATGCGTTAATTAACCGGGTTTTACACTCGATTTAACAATTCTCGTGGGATCGACCCTCACTCACGTGAGGTATTACTTTGACGACTCGGTGCACTTGCCGGTGAAGTTGTGCAATGTCAATTTCGCGTACCAGTGACCGAGAAGTTGGTCGGGAGTTTGTGGATGAATTCATGTTTCTTACTTCTTATTGTTATCATTTCGGTCTTTCGATTCATGTATTGTCGGTCTATTGTTGATTTCATAATTTGTTTTCTTTTTGTAGTTAGGATGGCCGGTGGGAAAACTTCTCTAATCCATTTGATGAACCATCTTTTCCCTACTGGCGGTGATGATGACTTTGCCCGACGCACCGGAGGTTCAATCTCAGTCTCCTTTCGGAGTTAATATTAGTGGTGAAGCCGACCAAGGCCAAGCGACGGGAATCAGTCAATCTATGGGTGCTCACATTGAGGAGCCCCAATTGATCTTAATCCTCAACCCAAGAAAGATAAAACCCAGCTCTAGCCCTAATCGGGTGCTTTCTGTGATGGAGAAGGACTTTGACACGGGCTTCTTTATAGATTCTTAGCTATAGCTAGGTACTGAGGACTTCTTCCAAGAAAAGGACTTGATTACTCAAGCGACATGGACGTATCGAAGCCTTCTTCAAGCTACTGTTATCACAAGGAAGGTGGAGCTGGTCTTGGTTCAATGCTAGTTGCTGGAGGGAAACCATAGGGCTACCCAAAGCGACATCTCCAATTTAAAGGCTGGGAGAGAAATCTCGAGGGTTCAGCTTGAGGAGAGCGAGAAAAAATTGAAGGAAGTTGGCGAGGAGATCCAGTATTTGGTCGATTGGGATCTCGCTCTCGGCAAGCAACTTAATGAGGCACAGGGTTAGGTCATTTCAGCGGAGAACAAGGTGAAGGAGCTTGAAAAAGATATGGCCGAGCCCATAAAGTCATAAGATCATACTCGCTTGGAGGCCACCAGCATGAAGAAGGAGAACAGGGATATGCTCAAGGATGCTGATGGTGTTTTTGTGGAAAAAAAAATTTCCAACACACAAATCTAATCGGCAAGTATACCGGGTCGCATCAAGTAGTAATAACTCACTTAGAGTGAGGTCGATCCCACAGGGATTGATGGATCAAGCAACTTTAGTGGGTGATTAGTTTAGTCAAGCTAACATTGAAGGGATATTGGATGAAATGTAGCTAACAAAATTGTAAATGACAGGAAATTTAAAGTTGCAGAAAGTAAAATTGGCAAGTAACTTAAAGTGCAAGAAAGTAAAATAGCTGAAACTTAAATTGCACGAAATGTAAATTGCATTAAATGTAAAGGGGATTGGGTGCAGGGAATTTAAAATTCAACAAGAAAATGTAAAGAGCAATCAAATAAAGGAGTAAAAGATGAAATAAGTGCATCAGATTTAAACAGAAATGGAAAATTGCTTGAAGAAGCAACACAGAATGTAATTAAGCTCAATTGTGAAATTTAAAGAGACAAGTGAGGATCTCAGGGAATTAATGAGACTAGAAAACAAGTCTAGATCTCAATTCCTTCCTTGATCCAACAGAGAAACAATTTGAAGAAGAAAATGAGATGGAAGCAGTAAAGAGAGCCTTGATTCAAATCACAATTCCTTGAATTATGCAGCAAAATAAAAACAAAGAGATCTCAGATAGAAATTGAAACAAAATTTCTCCAATTTCAATCCAAGATTAAAACATAGAGAAAAACTAAAGGAGAGAGCTATCTATTCCTAATGCTCCCTATTGGAGCCAACCTCTTTAATCGAGCTCCTTTAAGAACTTAGCATACAGAGGCATTTGCTCTAATGCCTCAGCCAAAGGTATGTTGATTTCCAGCTTCTTGAAAGTCTCTAGGAATTTAGAAAAGTGTTGGTCCTTAGTCTCCTTGTGGAATCCTTGGGGATAAAGCAGTGGAGGTGTCAAGCTTTTCTCCGCTTGATGTTGTCTTGGATTTGGTTCTTCCATGATCTGCTTTCCCTTCTTCAGATTTTATGGTCTATTTTCTTTTTCTTGAGGTTGATTCTAAGGGTGATTGCTTGCTGTTGTATCTTCATCATTGGTTGCCTCTTTTTCAACTTGTTTCTTATCACTTTCCTTGGGTTTCTTGGTGGCTTCTTCATCTTTCAGCAGGATTTTTCCACTCCTTAACTATATTGCCTTGCACTCCTCTTTTGGATTAGGAATGGTGTCACTTGGTAGTGAGCTTGATGGTTTTTCAACAGAAATCTGCTTGGAAATTTGCCCAATCTGCCTTTCTAGGCTCTTCATGGAAGCTTCTTGGTTCTTTGTTGTCAATTATTGGTTCTTCATCATCTTCTCCATGAGCATCTCTAGATTAGTGATCCTCTGAGAGTCTTGTGAGATTGGTTGGTTTTGGGGTGTTGATGGATGATGGTAGGTATTTTGGTTAGTTAGGTGGTTATTGGGTGGATAATGGTTAGAGTTGGGATAAGTATTTTGTGGTTTTCTGTATGTGTTTTGGTTAGTGTTTGGCTGGTTGTTGTAGTTTGTGTTTTTCCAATTGTTTTGAGTTGAGTTCCTTTGCCATGGCTGCTGAATTTGATTGTGGTTGTCTCCCCATCTGAGGTTGGGATGGTTTTTCCAAGAAGGATTGTAAGTATCATCATAGACTTTATTTGTTCCAGGATTTTGGTTGTGCATGTATTCGATCATATAATGCACTTGCTCTTGCTGTTGCTCCTCTTGAATTTCTTCATTTTGCCCCCAAGTAGTTGATGGTTGGCTTGTGGCACTCACTGATGCAACTTGAAGGCTGTCAATTCTCTTGGCCATCTGCTCAAACTGCTGTTGAATTTGCTGCTGCATCATCTTGTTCTGAGCTAGGATTGAATCCACTCCTTCCAACTCCATTACTCCTCTCCTTTGTGATGGTTGGCGTTGCCTTTGGCGAGCAAAGAAATATTGGTTGTTAGCCACCATATCAATGAGGTTCTGAGCTTCCTCTGTAGTTTTCATGAGTTGTAATGAGCCTCCAGCTGAATGTTCAAGTGCTTCTTGAGCCTTCAAAGTAAGTCCCTCATAGAAGTTCTGCAGCTTGTCCCACTCAGTGAACATCTCTGGTGGACATTTCCTCAGCAGTGCCTTATATCTTTCCCATGCTTCATATAAATTTTCAGCCTCCATTTGAGTGAATGTCTGCACCTCAGTCTTCAATCTTATGATTCTTTGAGGGGGATAAAATTTGGCAAGAAACTTGCTCACTAAATCATCCCAAGTGTTGATGCTCTCCTTTGGAAATGTTTCTAGCCATTGAGTGGCTTTGTCCCTGAGAGAGAATGGAAAGAGAAGTAACTTGTAGCTGTCAGGAGGCACACCATTGGTTTTGACAGTGTCACAAATCCTCAAGAAGATAGATAAGTGTTGATTTGGGTCTTCCAATGGCCCTCCTCCAAAAGAGCAGTTGTTTTGGACCAAAGTGATGAGTTGTGGCTTTAGTTCAAAATTGTTTGCATTGACATTAGGAGTAAGAATGCTACTCCCACAGTGTCTAGCATTTGCAAATGCGTAGGAAGCTAGTACTCTTCTTTGTTGTGGGTTATTGTTAGCTCCTCCTTCTGGTTGATTGGGATTTGATGGATCTCCTTCCATCTCTTGGAATTCCTCCTCAGATTCTTCCTCTCCAACGATGTTCTTCCCTCTCTCAGCTCTTCTTATTCTTCAAAGAGTTCTTTGGTCAATTTCAGAGAGGATAGGGGAAGATCTTCCTGTACCTGACATACAAACACACAACAATAAACACACAGATCCAGAAAACCAGTGAAACTTCAATCTATTGCTAGAATGAAGTTTTAGTTAGTTTAAGCAAAAATTCAAACAGTTAGCGTGTTAGTCAAAATTAAAGAAACAGAAAAGAAAAAGTGATTGATCTAGATCTCCACTTCACTTAATCATTGTCAATCTATTTCAATCCCCGGCAACGGCGCCAAAAACTTGATGTGTGGAAAACGATCCAACACAAAACTCACCGGCAACGGCGCCAAAAACTTGATGTGTGGAAAACGATCCAACACAAAACTCATCGGCAAGTATACCGGGTCGCATCAAGTAATAAAACTCACGGGAGTGAGGTCGATCCCACAGGGATTGAAGGATTGAGCAATTTTAGTTTAGTGGTTGATTTAGTCAAGCGAATCAAGTATTGGTTGAGTGATTTTGTATCCAACAGTAAGTAAATAACGTGAAATGTAAAGGGAGAGGGATGAATTGCAGAAATTAAAGAGAACGCAAAGTAAAGGTGCTGAATCTTAAAGAACAAGAAATTAAATGACTGAAACTTAAAGTGCAAGAAATGTAAATTGCAGTAACTTAAAATGCAAGAAATGTAAATTGCTTAAATGGAAAAAGGGAGTTGAGGATTGGGAATTCATAATTTCAGCAAGGGAAATTAAATTGCAACAATTAATAAAGTAGAAGATGAATTGGAAGTAATTAGAATTCAAACAAGAAATGAAATTAAAATTGCAATAGGGGTTCATAGAAGAACCGAAAAGGAAAATGGGATCTCAGGACTCAAGAGACTAGATAGCAAAGTCTAGATCTCAATTGCCTTCCCAGATCCAAGTTCACAAAGCAATTAACAAGAAATTAAAGAAGAAGCAGTAAAGGAAATG
>NC_029777.3:33217269-33218497 GCF_000817695.3 Arachis duranensis
TATTGTCCTTGGGTTCGACACCCATATGAAGCATTATGAAGCAATTCCTTTTGAATTTTTCTTGAGTGAAGCCCGATATTGCTCTTGAGGAGGGCAGGACAGAGTTCTTGCTTCCTTTGTTCCTTGGCATCAGATTGTGCTCCGCCCTTGTTGTGGGCAGGGCAATGTTGCTTCTTAAAGCTTGTTTCATTATGTTGCCCTCCTGGAGGGCAGTGTGCCCTTGTGGAGGGCAACATTTGCTTCCTCCTTCTATGCGCCACACTCTTTTCTCCTTGGGCCACGCTTTCTTAAGCCACGTTTTTCCTTTTTTTCTTTCTTTCTTCACCTACAAGAAACCAAAACAACCACTCAAAGTATCTCTAAATTCATAAGGTTTATAATTCATTAAAAATCAATTAATTCTTGCTCAAACCTCATGATTTAGCATTAATTTAATGGTAGTTGCTTGATTTAAAGAAGTTATGCATTTTCATTCCAAATCACTTACTTAGGATGCAAGAAAGTGTATAAAGACTAATAAAACAAGTGAAATTAGCTTGAAAAATGGGTATATGATGACTTGTCATCAGATGCCCAGAAGCCATAGTTGGTACAAAGTAGGCGATCAAGGCCCAAGTTTCGCTACTTGGCCCTGACTATGACACTTCTACTGTTGGTGCCTTCAAGAAAATCCAAGATGGCAAAATTGTCGACCTTCCGAGTAAGTAATTGTTTTTAAATTTGTATTTGTAATCAATTCTCTTTTTGTTATTGGGCTAATGCGTTTCCGTTGTAATTATGAACTAGTTGTATTTTGTTGGAGTGATGTTGTTCTGAACTATCAATTTTTGGGGTTTGATATAAGTATTTTGTAGACTTGTTTGCATGTTCGAATGTTATCGGTCGTTTTAAGAAGGATGGGGATCGGATCCTGAGTGCGAGATCTACGGAATGGAAGGCTGGTGGGCTACGTCGGTCGATCTGCAGTAGGGCCACCTACAAGAACACTTTGATGCTAAAGTAAGTATCCATAGAAAAAGACGGCTAATTAAGGTTAGAATGTGACATACCTTGGGGGGAGGGATAGGTCCCTCCCCTTTAGCCCTTGTCCTCGGGTGGACCCTTTCACTTGGACCCATTTGTCTGGAAGCTTCCGCCAGCTGTCCGGACATTGGTGAAGAGTGTTGTGTCATCTGATAGTTCGGACAGGTCGATAACCCGTTGGGTCGTGGGTCCGTCGGATGGACTC
>NC_029777.3:33218577-33220634 GCF_000817695.3 Arachis duranensis
GAAAGAACTAATAAGTAATAAATCTTGTTGACACATGGAAATTAAAAGGCACAATATTACATGGAACAAATTTGTGTACGTTACCCTAGCATCTGTCTCACCAATCAGAGGATGCCGTACCAGTTAGTAAAATACGAGGTCGATTGTCACATACTTTATTTGGAAGCTCCATTCGACATTTTACGTCCAAATCATGTGTAAACCACCTTCAAGTCCTTCTCTACTATACCCTGGGGAAAGATACCGGAATCTCCTCTCATATACATATATAGATTTCTAGAGAGAACAAGACTTTAAAGCATGCCTGCTCTTGCCCATTATGTTCAAGAGTAAATTAAATATTATAAATCTATGAAATAAATGAACTAGCTTTGCATTTATAAAAGGTGAGTAAATTGTTAATTTTTGTCCATTTAAAATACTAAGATATTTATTCATAAATAAAATTAATGTTTTAAAAATTTTGTCATAAATTATAGTATTAAAATTTTAATTTTAAATCTTAAATTCTATACAACTGATTTTATTTTTCAATAATTAGGTTCTAAAGCCTCCACCATAAGGTATAAACATGCCGCTAGTGCATGCAACACAGCACATAATATAATCATCACCACAATCCTTATATTTCTAACTAACACTCCATCTCTACTAAAAAAATAAAAACTCCTAAAACACTAAATATAAACTAACACCACACAAGAATGGTACATCACCATCAAAATATCCCAAGGCATGACTAATAAATCTATAATTTATGATATTTTTGGGATTGAAAAGAGTGAAATTATTAATTTACTTTGTATTCATTCTTTAAAAAATGTATGTTTTTATGAATTTTCTTTTAATTGTGCTTAATTAATTGAAACATATTTTTTAGGCTTTTAGAATTATCAAAATAATTCAACTTTTATTCCATTCGATATCTTGATATATTTATTTAAGTTATTTGAGATTTAGAAGGCAAGAATGACGAAAAGCTTGAAAAAGTGAAGATTTCATAAAAAAATAAAGAATTCGCAAAGTTGCATAGATATGTACGCATTATTCATGTGTACACTTGACATATGTACGTATGCACCATATTTAGCACATGACTCATTTAAAATGGAATGTAACTCGCGATTTATGTAGGACTTTGGATTTTCGAAAATTAAATAATAAGTTATTTTACGATTTATTATATTTAATCAAGATTATATTTTAAAAAATTTTTACATATAAATCGGATAATTTCTTAATTATAATTTAAAGTTCTAGTAATTGAAAAATAATAAAAATTTTATATACTATATTTTGAATATTTAGATTTTGAACTTTATTTTATAAAAAAAAATTATTTAATTATTTTTAATTTTTATTGAATTAGCATTTCAAAGATAATTAGTTTGTATTTAATTTGGTTTTATTAAAAATTCTCAAATTTTACTATTATCCTAATTTTCTCAAACCCTAATTTTTATCCAAACTTGTAGGACTCAAAACTTTTAAAAAATCTTATCATGAGCCGATTTTAATTTTATTTATTTATTAGAGATTTTACTTTCAAAAAATATTATATTAAAAATAATTAAATCAAATTTTGATGAAATAAAATAAAAATTTTACTTATTTCATAATTAGTGAATAATTTTTTATATTTAAATTATAAAGTTTAGTAGTTGTAAAAGAATAAGAATTTTATACGATTTAGTTTAAATAATTGAGATTTTAAAATTTAATACTTTGACTTTTATAAGCAAAGAAAATTAATTATATTATCCCTAATTTTAAATTAAAATACGTAACTAAAAGTCAATTAGCAAATTGATAATTAAATAATATTTTTAAAGTGATTTTGAGGGATTAAAAGATTTCAAACTTAATATAATATAACCTAATTTGATTTAAAATTTACCAAACTCTAATTAACCCAAAATCTCCAATTCCACACACAAATCCTAATCCTAAAACACACACAATTTCTCCTTACTACCCAAAAAACCCTAGCCGCCCCCTTTAGAAAGAAAGAAAGAAAAGATAGAAAGAAAGAAAAGGGAGAAAGAAAAAGGGAAAGA
>NC_029777.3:33220743-33226262 GCF_000817695.3 Arachis duranensis
GCCACGGAATGGAGAAGAGAGAGAGCACGCGAGGGAGGAGAAGAAGCCACTGCCGTCACGTCTTGCCACCGCCGCCACCACCGAGCTTGCCATCGTCACCATGGTTGCCAGGAGAAAGAGGAAGAAGACATGCGAGGGAGCTTAGCCAAGGAGAGAGGAGCCACACGTCTGGTCGTTGCCGCTGCATTCTGTTCCATCGCAGTCTTCGTGGAGGTCTATGTCGCCATTGTCGTCCTTGTCTAAACCGTCGTCGTCACTGCTAACTTCCACCATCGTCGAGGCTGGTCATGGATGGGAACCGAAGAAGCTGCTTCTATCATCAAAAAATGGTGTTGTTTCTGCTGGAGGTTTCCGTCAGAGCTACTGCTCCCTTCTATTGTTCTTCTTCATCAAAGTAAGTTACCCTAGCTCTTGCTGTGATTACTCTGGTTATCTGTGGTTGAGGATTTTGAAGTATGGATGTCATTATGGTTAATTTACTGGGATTGCATGTCAAAATTTAGGTTGTTTCTGAGCCACTAGAGCTTCTGGCCATTGTCAGAGCTGTTACTGGGTAAGTTCGGAGTGGCTACTGCATCGTTCTATTTTTACAATAAGTATATTTGTTTCAGAACCCTCGCCGTTAGTATTCTATTACATGTTATTAAAGATTTCCTGACATTGATGTTTTAGGATTGAGTTATCGAGGTTGCATGTTGCGATTTAAACTGTCTCTATTGATGTTTGTGGATGCAGCCGCTGCTGTTGCGAGCTGAGGAAAATAGAGATTTATTGGGTTAAAAATCGCTGCAGACTTGGTTCCTCGAGGTAGGGGTTTGTTTTAATAAGAAAGTATTTTGGGCTTTGAATACCTGATAAGTTTAGTAAATTAATGCAAATGGATGAATGCCTGTGCTGTAATGATTTTCTATTGAGATTGACATGTTGTGTTTGTTATTGAATTGGTCGATTTCTTGATTTCTGATGAAATGGATTGAATCTGTGGATTTTAGTTTTCTTTTATTTAAATCGATAATGATTGGTCTTAAACGATGGATTTGGAAACGTTCACTTAAAATGTTGGTTTTGTTGAGTTAAGGTTGAAAAGAGGGGACCCGTGATGGGTGGCAAACTCCAGTTTTTAAGGGAGGTGATGCTAAAAATTTTCTAAGAATTTGAAGGAGTTTTAGTTATGATTTCGAAAATGAATTTGGTTTAACTTAATTATCAAAAGAGATAAGTCTTGAATACTTTTAAGAATTTTAAAGAGAATGAGATTTTTATGATTTGGTTGAATTGTGATTTTACCCATTTGATTCTAAATAATAACAAAGAGAGATTTGATTAACTAGCTAAAGACTTTAAAATAGTAAATTAAGTATAAATTCAAAGATTTGGGAATAAGAGAGTAAGTTCGAAGTTTTGGCTTGAATTAAGATGTGATTAGTAACAATTGGTTTTGATGGAGGTTTCATGATGATCTTGATATTGAGGAAGAGCATAATGATTGAGTATGATCGAGGTATGGTGATGACTAACGATGACTTTGAGTAGGCCTAATTTTGGTTGATTGTGAATGAGTGGATTGAAGTGGTTCGGGTTTGTTTTGTTGAGTTGAAAAAAAAACTGTTTTAGATTATGAACCTTAGAAAGTTGACAAATCCTATTTTTAGTTAAAAACTTATTTTTGGCCAACTTCGGCAAGCCGTAACTCGGTCCTCGAAATTGGAAACATTTCAAAATTATATTTTTATGAAAATTCATTTATTGATCTTTTCAACGGTTAAAAAATGGTTGAAAAATGAATTTTCTGGAAAATGTTATGTAGGTTTGAACTTTGGGCTAACAAATTGGTTTCTGCAGCATATCAGAAATTTTCTAATATGTAATGCATACGTGGAACTAATCTGTGTACGCGATTTTGTTACGTTTACGCTCATGCGTATGCGACGCAAGTCCTGCGTATGCAAGAGTTTAGGGTTTACGCGAACACGAGTTTTGAAATTTACACTCCTGTGTACGCGAGCATGTGCATGCTTACGCGACCACCCAGTTTTCTAAAAACTAAATTTTTAAACTTTCAACCATTCCTCGAGCCTTCTAAATTTTTTAAACCCTGGTACAAGTCTAGAGCTAGTGGAATTAAGGATAGAGCAATGATGAAATGGGGATTTCACCGGTTTGGGTTTTTCCACTTAAAATAACTTCCGTTGCAAGTATATTCCAAACCGGCAATTAAATCCCATCGATCAAAGTTTAAATTCAAATAAAAATATCCGAGAGTAATTAAACCTCGGGTCCTTCTCCCTAGGAACTAGTGACAATAAGTGCACAATTTTGGTTGTGAAAATCAAGGGGATTTTCAATAATGAAGCAAGCAATTAAGAAATAAAAGAACACTCAAAATTGTAATTCATAAACTAATAAAGGAATAAAAGAACTATCTATGTAATATGGACAAATAGTGCTTTATAATGAGTGAAGAGTGGTTCAAAACATAAATGGAACATTGACTTGGGATGAGTTACGGAATTTCTTCCTTGTCATAACCACAACTATGATAATTATAATGGATTAATCTTACCTAATCAACCCTTAACATAAAAGAGTAAGTCAAGTGAGCATAATTGTCATTAATCCACAAATCCTAGCTAACTTACTAATTACCTTAGTAAAAAGCTAATGTTAGTGGAAACAATAACAACTAACAACCCAAGAATTATCACTAAATGTCGGACATTATGACTCCAGTATTCCATATACTCATTTCCCCAAGTCAAGGAGTGAAAATTTACTCCATAATCAAAATTGGCATTTCATCAAACACATGGTAGGCATATTCACAAACATGGAAAAATTGTAAAACTACTTGAAACTATGAACAACCAATGATCAAAATTAACAAGAGTAGCTCAAACAAACATATAAAACCATTAAACATCAAATTCATTAACTAAAACTCAAAATTTTAAAAGTGTATATGTAATGATAAAGTGAATTAAAACTATAGGAAAGTGTAGAACAAGTAGTGTAATTCAAGAGAAAATTAAGAAATACTTACAATAGAAACAAGCTAGGATGCAAGATGAAAATTGGAAAATGAAAACTTGTAGATAAACCCTAATTACATCCTAAGAAATTTGAGAGAAAACCTAAGCTAAACTAACCTAAAAACTACCTAAAACTATGACTAAGTGTATTGTGTAGTGTAGGGATGTGTTGTATGGTTGCTAGCCCTTCTTTATATGCTTCAGCACCTTCAGTAATGGGCCAAAAAACCCTCAAAATTGCAAGCCATGTGACTTTTTATTAAAGTCACACGCAGGGACTTGTGCGTACGCACACTTGCTGATTTCCATCTTATGCGTATGCATACTTGGATGTGTGCTTCTCTTTTGTTTTCTTCATTTTTTCTTTCAATTGCATGCTTCTCTTCCACTCTTATCAAGCCATTCCAACCTATTACACCTAAAATCACTCATCAAAATCATCAAGACATCAAATGGAATGAAAGTGGAATAAGATGGATTAAAATAGGCACAAAATAGCATGTTTTCACAATTGGACATAATTTAGAGAGAAAACACAAAAGTATGCTATTTAGGTGAATAAATGTGGGTTTATATGATGAAATTCACTCAATTCATTCAAAAATTTATTATCAAATATGGATTCATCAAACAGTTAAGAACAAAACATAAAGAGCTGAGTTAGTGAATTAGAGGAAAATGAACAAATGTGGAATAATGTGAGGATGATTGTGATGATGAATGATAACTAACTATGGTGATGAAAGATGATGATAAGAGAGTTTAAATATTAAAGTATGAGATTGATAATGAGATTGATATTGAGATTGAGAATGGAAAGTGATAATGAAATTGATATTGATAATGATTCTGATTGATATATATATATATATACCTGCCTGGGTAGATGCAGTGGCATTGATCCATTTGCTCTGGGTTTGGTTTGAGTCTCCTGGGATAGATGCAATGGTTCGCCCCCACTTGCTCCTGGTTGAGAATTATATGTGATTTTAAAACTTTATCTCATTTTCGAATTTACCTGGGTAGATGCTGTGGGTCAGCTCCACTTGCTCCAGGTTGAGATTTGAGTTTTTGTTGACCCTCCATCGCAAGATGTGGTCAGACACTTAGACATTTCCTGATGGTTCTCCCAATGCATTTGATATATGAATTTGAATTTTGATCTTGGTGATGCGCACACGTAGGGACTATCCAAGGTTAGCTACCGGACATATCGGGTTTGGGCGTATAACCGACAGATGAGCTCATTAGCCATATGGCAGGTATGCATCATTTGCATTTATGTGTGTTGTTTTCAGGTTTGGTACTACTAACATAAATAACACATATGCTCTTGTGTTATGTTTTCTAGGTACATCCTAAATACAAAAAGAATCAAAATGTTGTGCCTCTTCTTGTACCTTTTTCAAGTACAACCACAACAAAATATCTTTAACCTAATAGTCTCTATTAACTTGTGAAGTCACAATATGGGAATCACTAAAAATTGTGATATCTGTTGCTCTGATTTCACGAGCTAAAGCCGAACATGCAAGTAGAACTTCAAACTTAGCTTGATTGTTTGAGATAGGGAAGTCAAATTTTATAGAGGCTTCAATCACCATGTATTCTCTTAGTTAGAATAAGACTGATGACTCCATTTTTAACATTCAAAGGCCCATCCATATAAACTTTCCATCCCATTACTTCGGGAACTGGGTGGGTTCTTTCAGCCAAAAAATCCACCATCGCTTGAGTCTTAGTAGCAGAGCGAGGTTTATAATGAATTTCAAACTGAGACAACTCAATCGACAAGCTTACCATCCAACCTGCCAAGTTTGACTTTTCCAATATATTTTTAATCGGTTGGTCGATTCATATAATGATTAAATAGCTTTGAAAGTATTGATGTACCGAATGTGCTGATATAAGTAATGAAAAGCTAATATTTCTAACTTTGAATATTTAATTTTAGGTCTTTGAAGGATTTTACAAATGAAATAGATAGGTCATTGATGTTTACTTTCATCCTCTAAAACCAAAGCAGAAGTGACAGTTTCCTCAATTATTGATAAATAAAGATATAAGGGTTTTCTAGGTACTAGTTTCGCTAGGATAGGAAAAGACGATAACAAGTTTTTAAAATGTTGAAAAGCTATTTTACATTCCTCTGTCCAAACAAAATCCACACTTTTTCTCATTAAATTTAAAAATGGCTTCACCTTTTCGGTAGAAGCTCCCAAAATTCTTGACAATGTGGCTAATCAACCTATGAGCGTCTGAACATCTTTGAGGATTTGAGGACTTGACATATCTAATATAGCCTAGCATTTTTTAGGATTAGCTCCTATACTCCTTTGAATCATCAAACTCTGAAAGTGCATTTTGTTGGGTTAGCCTCATCTGGTGAAGTCAAGGGCAATAAAAAATTTCTTGCAAATTAGTGATCAAGTTGGAATCTTCCCTTGTCTTTATCAACATGTCATCAATGTGGACCTCCATATTTCTTCC
>NC_029777.3:33226282-33264032 GCF_000817695.3 Arachis duranensis
AACACTTTGGTCATCAATCTTTGATAAGTGGTTTGTGTATTTTTCAAACCAACTGGTATTACAGTATAACAATATATCCCTTCTAGGGTAATGAAAGCAGTTTTATCTTCATCAGGTGGATACATTAGTATTTGGTTATAACCACTATGAACATCCAAGAAACTTAGTATCCGATATTCCATGGCAGAATCAATTATGTTATCAATGTTAGGTAATGAGAAACAATTCTTTGGGCATGCTTTATTTAAATCCATACAATCAACACATTCGTCATTTATCATTGGATTTTTTCACTATTATAATATTTGATAACTACACTGAATAGGCCAATTCTCTTATAAATGTTGTTGCGTAACCAACTTAAATTCTAGGTCAATAGCAAATTGATGGGATATAAATGTGGGATCTATACATAGCATATCAAAAGATTTCCAAGCGAACAGATCTACATTACCTCTCAAGAAGTTCTATAGCTCTGACTTTAAGGGAAAAGACAAATCCCTATTGATCATAGTACATTTGTCAGCAATGTCCCAAATTTGAAATTTTTTTTAAATTTTCATTGGGTTCTTGCCTCAGTTTCTCTTGGACTCGAGAATCCAAATCTAGTAGGAAAATTCCAGTGAAATTCTTCGCCTTATCTTTCAAGGTTAAACTTGCTTTATTACAATTGATGGTAGCTATCTAGTCTCCCCGAATAGTGGCTACCCAACCTTCAACTATTAAATTTCATTACTGAAAAATTGTATTGAAATGAAAGTGCAAAGGTTGTTGATAGTTTTCCTTCCGAGGATCATATTATATATTGTGGAGTCCTTAAGAACCACAGATTCAGTAGCATGTACAACACGAACATTAGCACTTCCCTCTACTGTGAAGAAAAGGTCTATTGTCCCGTCTGGCTTGATAAAATGATTTCCTAAACCAACAAACCTAGGAAGATGTGGCTTCAAGTGCTGATCCTTCAAACCTAGGGGGTCATAAGCATTCCAAAAAAGTAAATTCGAGTCTGATCCATTGTTAGTTAAGATTCTCTTGACAATGCTATTTTCCAATTTTGCTGTGATCACCAATCGTATCATCATCAAATGTGGCATATTAAAAATCTTCCGTGGTAAACTGCATAGTTGGGATTTTGCTAGATTTTTCCAGATCATTCTTTCCTACAACCATGTTCACTACAACCTCGGTAGTATTATCTTGGGGCCATGTAGGTCTAGTGTTTCTAGGATTTCTAGTCTCCCGATCATCATCATCATTATTCCTTCTTGGTGGCCTTACATATTGAACAAACTCGGGCAACTTTCCATCTCGAACTACTTGATTGAAGGAATATTCATATCTATAGAATCTTTAGTTCGGGGACCATAAGACTCGTAATGTCACAATATTGTGACTTACTCAAAGAAGCCCTAAGTTGGATCTATCTCGCCTTAGGAAGAATGTCCCTTTATGATACTTGTTGATAAACTTCAATTAAAGAAGCTACCAAAGGGATGTAAGTTATAACTTTCCAACTCGTGGTGTCCTTGACTTTGGGGTGGACGATGATGGTGTTTTTGTGGAAAAACGAATTTCCAAACACATAACTCACCGGCAAGTATACCGGGTCGCATCAAGTAGTAATAAAACTCACGGGAGAGAGGTCGATCCCACAGGGATTGATGGATCAAGAAACTTTAGTGGGTGATTAGTTTAGCCAAGCTAACATTGAAGGGATATTGGATGAAATGTAGTCAACAAAATTGTAAATGACAGGAAATTTAAAGTTGCAGAAAGTAAAATTGCATAAAACTTAAAGTGCAAGAAAGTAAAATAGCGGTAACTTAAATTGCACGAAATGTAAATTGCATTAAATGTAAAGGGGATTGGGTGCAGGAAATTTAAAATTCAACAAGAAAATATAAAGAGCAATCAAGAAGAGGAGTAAAAGATGAAATAAGTGCAGCAGATATAAACATAAATGGAAAATTTCTTGAAGAAGCAACACAGAATGTAATTAAGCTCAATTGTGAAATTTAAAGAGACAAATGAAGATCTCAGGGAATCAAAGAGACTAGAAAACAAGTCTAGATCTCAAGCCCTTCCTTGATTCAACAGCAGGCAGATCTAAGAAGAAATGAAGATGAAAGCAGTAGGAGAACTTTGATTTAAATTGCAATTCACTAAAATTATGCAGCAAGACAAAACAAAGATAAATCTCAAAGGGAGAATGAAACAGAATTCCTTCAATTCTCCACCCAAGATTCAAACTCAGAAAAGAAAAACTAAAGAGAGAGCTCTCTACTACTACTCCTAATGCTCCCTAGTGGAGCTAGCTTTTCCTAATGGAGCTCCCTTCTGAAATGAGAGTAATGCCTTTATATAGGCTTTTTACAAAATGAAAATAAAATGAAATTGAAATTAAAAACAAATTCACAAAATGAAATTCCTAATCTAGCTTCTCTGTGTGCCTTTGAGTCATGTTGAGTGGGCTTTTTGATTTGGTGGAGAATTGAATTAAAATGAATTTTTAATTGAATTTTGGTTGATTTTGGCCCATATGTTGTGAGCAGAGCAGTAGAGCTTCCAAGGGGAGGTACCCGGTTCAAGCCTTGGTGAAAGTACTCCACGCCAATTTTTTTTAAATTTTTATGAAGAGAGCACGACATTGCCCTCCAAGAGAGCACTCTGCTCTCTTTGAGGGAAGACTTCCTTGGTTTCCTTGTGTCTCCCTCTTCGAGCATTGGCGGAAGCACTTTGGTTCATTTTTGCTTATTTTTGGCCCTTAAAGATGCCTTTCACTCATGCCTCAATTGTATGCCAAATATGGATTGTTATATATCGTTGGAAAGCTCTGAATGTCAGCTTTCCAACACAACTAGAAGCGCATCAATTGGATGTCTGTAGCTCAAATTATAGCCCTTTGAAGTAGGCATGGTCATGTTGTGAGCGCCCAGATTTTAACTTAGCGAAAATTTGCTTCCAACCTCACTTTGTTTCATCAAGATATTGCCCTGCTCTTGGCAAGGGCAGAGCAATGTGCGTGCTGGTTGCTTCCTTCTTTGATTTGGTTATGAGCCACGCTTTTAAAAGCGTGGCCTAAGGCTCCAAAGTGTGCTCCAACTTCAAAGTGAGCCCTTAAGCTCTTTTTTTCTCCTTTTTAGCTTATTTTGTGCTTCTTTGCTTCTTTTTCTTCTTATTTCCTACAAGATTTATAAATTTAAAAGATCAAGGAAATATTCTAATTAAGCACAAAGGAATGCAATATTTAAGCACTAATCATCAATTTATTGTATGAAAAAGCATTGAAAAATAGGTATATGATGACTTGTCATCACAACACCAAACTTAAACCTTGCTTGTCCCCAAGCAAGAAAAGAATCATGCAATAAAGACTGACAATCCAAGGTAAGAAGAATAGCAAATCAATGTTCATGGTAAGCTAGTTTTCTATGCATGCTTCAATCACAAAAGAAATGTAAATGATTGATGCTTCTATATAGCTCAATTTATGAAATCTTTCTCTTATATTTCTTCCTTGAAACAAGCTTTTGTTTTTCTTATTAGCTTCTCCTTTTGGGTGCTTTGCCCCATGAGTTGATAACAAAGCTACGACTTCTAAATGCTTTGTTTTCAAGTATTACCACTTGATACATAAGCACCACAAGCATTTAATTAGAGGACTTCATTAAGCTCATCATTTTTTTTCTTTTCTTGACTCTCTAATTACTGATGCTCAGAGCCTTGAGTTTTGAGGGAGTGCTTTTGCACTTGAGCCTAGCCTTGACTTCTAATTGTTTTATTTTCAAGCATTTGGCTTGATACATAAACACCACAAGTACTTAGCAAACAAATTGCCATTGGTACTCAGAGCCTTCAGCTTTCTCATTCTTTCCCTTTTTCTTTTCTTGCCCCCTTTTTTTTTGCATTTACTTTTTCAAGGTTTTCACGATTTCAAAAGATTTCACAAAATATTCTAGATAAAAACTTTAATTAAATAAAATCTAATGCAATTGAGCAACAATTAATCATACTAGCTTTCCAATACTTGTATGCACATGCTAAAATCTTCTTTAATTCCTTGTTTGTTTATGATCATGATGCTTTATTGCTTTTGAACTCACAGGATTTAAGTTAGTAGTCATAATGCTATAGCAACATGTTACAAATCAAGATTCAAGGTATGCTTTATTCATACACACATGTAAACGGAGAAGATAAAGACAATCATGAAATTTAAGTGCTGGAAACAAATCAGAGGAAAAGGAACTTTACAACCTTGCAATTCATTTTCTCTACTGTTGTCCTTTTTCTCCAATTCTTCCCTTTCCCTTGCCAAACTTAGAGTGCTTGCTCATCCTTAAGCAACAATTAGAACAATGGCTATGGGGCTAAGATGGATCATGAATGTCTTACACAATGAAATGTTAGTAGTACATGTGTTCTAAGTAAGCAAAATGACAGATAAAAATCAAGGCACAAAGGACAGAGACATTGTGATTGCATAGATAAGAAGGTGTGCACAATACATTGCATAAACGATAAGTGGCACACCAAACTTAGTGTGAAACTTTCACTTAGAATTAATGCAAGTATCCAGTAAAGATTGGAAACAAATTTTTTGTTGCATAGCAACACCAAACTTAGAATGCAATCCTATGTCCATTTTATTTGAACTAAAACTAAAAAAAAGAGAAACTGTTATTTGTTGAATACAATCACCAAGCCAAGATTTGTCATGAATAAAGCTCTCTTGGTAATGTATTAACAAACACAGTAAATAAGTAAACTGAAATGAAAGCATTTAAAAACAAAAAAATGACTAAAGAAAGTAGAATGAAAAAGTGTCAAATTAAAAGAAAAAAAATAAAAATGCAGAGGCATTATGATTATGCAGACAAGTAGTGTTGCTTGAATGAATTGCATAGAAAATAAGTGGCACACCAAACTTAGAATCTTGGTGTGTCACTTTCATTTTTGATTTGATGCAATCATCCAAAAATATTAAAAATAGTTGCAAGGCAACACCAAACTTAGAATGTAATCATATACCAATTTATTAAAATTTAAACAAAGCATGGAGAAGAAATGTACCTACTGTCTACCTGTTCTTCACTTTCTTCCTCTTCTTCCAGTTTGTTAAGAGGAATGACCTCAAAGGGGGAGAAGATTCAACTAGTGTCCCTTGTCTTCGCCTCTTCTCAGCAAGCTTCGTTTTGAATTTGGCTTGATTGAGCTTGCTTGTTGGTTCAGGGACATGATTGGTGCTTTTGTTAGTTGCCTTCACTTCTTGGATGTCAAGACATGGTTGCTGTGTGATTTTTGGAGTAATTCCTTCATTAAGAGCCTCTTTGCACTTCTCTGCTTCACTTGAGTGTGACTCATCTTGAGTGTCTTTCTCACTTTCTTGCTCTTCCACTTCCTCTTTTGCACTCAACATTTGACTTAATAGCTTTTTCATTGAGGAGGTTTGTTGATCTTCCCAACATTTTTTCATCTCCTCTTCATATCTTTCAATCATGGATTCAATTGTTGAGCATCTTTGGTCCAGGGGAGTTTGAGGAGGTTGTGAGTGTTCAGGTTCTCTTGTCATCTCAAGTGCAGTTTTAGGTTCAAATGTTTCCACCACCTCTTCCTTCTTTGCAATTTCACTTGATACAGTGGTCTCTTCATCTTGCTCTTCCACTTTCTCCTTCAAATCTATCAATTGGTCTTCATTTTTCTTGCTTAGTAGTTCTAAGCGTTTCTCTTTGTTCTCCAATTGCTCATCTGTCTCTTGAAAAAGGATTTCTCGTTCTATCCAGGATTGTTGTTGTTCCTCTACAATTCTATTGAACATGGACTCAAGCTCTGAGAATCTTTGGCTCGTGGAAGTTTGTGTTGAGACATATTTAGGTGATGAAGAATTGTCAAATGTAAAAATGGAAGGTGAGGTTGGGCAATTTTGTATGAGTGAATTGAAGGTTTGCTCAAGTGATGATGGCTCTTGATAAGTGAAGTATGAACTGTTGAATGCTGCTTGGTTTTGATCCTCCCACCCACAATTTGATTGATTATTGAATTCATCACAGTGTGGATTATTTTGTGGCATGGAGGAACATTCTTCCAAGTATACTTTGGCAGCACAATCAAGTGATAATGTACTTAAATAATTGGAATGTGAATCATTGCATTTCCCTTCCCAGTCATCATTTGTGTACGTGCCATCACAGTATGAGTCACTTTGTGGCTCTGGGAAATATTTCATTTCACTTGATTGTTCATACTCCTTTAATTCTTGGTGAAACTCCCAACCACCATTAGAATAATGACTTGAATCATTTTGTGGTGGTGAGAAATATCCCATATGATTATCTTGTTCATCTTGTGGCTTTGAAGTACATCTCCATGGATTGGAGTGCTTAGAATCTGTAAATTCTTGGTGATATTCCCAGCCACCATTAGAGATTTGTGATGGTGGGTGATATCCCAGAAAATTTGTTTGATCACAAGATGAGTTGAACTCCATTTGAATTTTGTAAAACACAACACCAATGAAAATTGAAATTACTCATATCAGAAATGAGTTTTGCTTAGTGAGGCAAAAATACAAAAACCTTGGTTTCAACTTAAAACAGAAAACAAAAAAGAAAAAAATACTTGATATAGACTTCTCACCCACTTAATCATTGTTGATCTAATCAGTCCCCGGCAACGGCGCCAAAAACTTGATGGTGTTTTTGTGGAAAAACGAATTTCCAAACACATAACTCACCGGCAAGTATACCGGGTCACATCAAGTAGTAATAAAACTCACGGGAGTGAGGTCGATCCCACAGGGATTGATGGATCAAGCAACTTTAGTGGGTGATTAGTTTAGTCAAGCTAACATTGAAGGGATATTGGATGAAATGTAGCCAACAGAATTGTAAATGACATGAAATTTAAAGTTACAGAAAGTAAAATTGCATAAAACTTAAAGTGCAAGAAAGTAAAATAGCGGTAACTTAAATTGCACGAAATGTAAATTGCATTAAATGTAAAGGGGATTGGGTGCCGGAAATTTAAAATTCAACAAGAAAATGTAAAGAGCATTCAAGCAGAGGAGTAAAATATGAAATAAGTGCAGCAGATTTAAACAGAAATAGAAAATTGCTTGAAGAAGCAACACAGAATGTAATTAAGCTCAATTGTGAAATTTAAAGAGACAAATGAAGATCTCAGGGAATCAAAGAGACTAGAAAACAAGTCTAGATCTCAAGCCCTTCCTTGATTCAACAACAGGCAGATCTAAGAAGAAATGAAGATGAAAGCAGTAGGAGAACTTTGATTTAAATTGCAATTCACTGAAATTATGCAGCAAGGCAAAACAAAGAGAAATCTCAAAGGGAGAATGAAATAGAATTCCTTCAATTCTCCACCCAAGATTCAAACTCAGAAAAGAAAAACTAAAGAGAGAGCTCTCTACTACTACTCCTAATGCTCCCTAGTGGAGCTAGCTTTTCCTAATGGAGCTCCCTTCTGAAATGAGAGTGATGCCTTTATATAGGCTGTTTACAAAATGAAAATAAAATGAAATTGAAATTAAAAACAAATTCACAAAATGAAATTCCTAATCTAGCTTCTCTATGTGCCTTTGAGTCATGTTGAGTGGGCTTTATGATTTGGTGGAGAATTGAATTAAAATGAATTTTTAATTGAATTTTGGTTGATTTTGGCCCATATGTTGCTCCCAGGAGGCTGTGAGAGCAGAGCAGTGGAGCTTCCAAGGGGAGGTACCCGGTTCAAGCCTTGGTGAAAGCACTCCACGCCAATTTTCTTTAAATTTTTATGAAGAGAGCACGAAAGTGCCCTCCAAGAGAGCACTCTGCTCTCCTTAAGGGCAGACTTCCTTGGTTTCCTTGTGTCTCCCTCTTCGATCCTTGGTGGAAGCACTTTGGTTCATTTTCGCTTATTTTTTTCCTTAAAGATGCCTTTCACTCATGCCTCAATTGTACGTCAAATATGGATTGCTATATATCGTTGCAAAGCTCTGAATGTCAGCTTTCCAACACAACTAGAAGCACATCAATTGGACGTCTGTAGCTCAAGTTATAGTCCTTTGAAGTAGGCATGGTCATCTTGTGAGAGCTCAGATTTTAACTTAGCGAAAATTTGCTTCCAACCTCACTTTGTTTCATCAAGATATTGCCCTGCTCTTGGCAAGGGCAGAGCAATGTGCGTGCTGGTTGCTTCCTTCTTTGATTTGGTCATGGGCCACGCTTTTAAAAGCGTGGCCTAAGGCTCCAAAGTGTGCTTCAACTTCAAAGTGTGCCCGAAAGCTCTTTTTTTCTCCTTTTTAGCTTATTTTGTGCTTCTTTGCTTCTTTTTCTTCTTATTTCCTACAAGATTTATAAATTTAAAAGATCAAGGAAATATTCTAATTAAGCACAAAAGAATGCAATATTTAAGCACTAATCATCAATTTATTGTATGAAAAGCATTGAAAAATAGGTATATGATGACTTGTCTTCAGACGATTACCCCAAGCTTCCGACCTTATTAAATGACGGACCCATGTTTTTCCTTTTAATGGACACCTCATTTGAAACATCTTCATCCCGCATATATTCCAAGGCGATTTGATAAATTTTCTCCATAGATTTTATATTTTTAGAGGTCAAGTGTCGCCTACAATTGATAGGCAAAATTGTGACTCATACTTTTCACAACTCGAACAATTCCTAGCAATGGCTCTAAAAACTTGGTGCACAATACTATGGTTCATACAGATTCTTCACAACTTCACATAACTAACCAGCAAGTGCACTAGTCGTCTAAGTAATAAACCTTACATGAGTAAAGGTCGATCCCACAGAGATTGTTGGTATGATGCAAGCTATGGTCATCTTGTAAATCTCAGTCAGGCATATTCTAATGGTTATAATGGTTTTCGAATATAAAGATAAATAAAGCATAAAATAAAGATAGAGATACTTATGTAATTCATTGGTGGGAATTTCAGATAAGCGCATGAAGATACTGTGTTCCTTCTAAATCTCTACTTTCCTATTGCTTTCATCCAATCATTCTTACTCCTTTCCATGCCAAGCTGTATGTTAGGGGATCATCGTTGTCAATGGCTACCGTCTGTCCTCTCAGTGAAAATGGTCCAGGTGCGTTATCACCGCACGGCTAATCATCTGTCGGTTCTCGATCATGTAAGAATAGGATTTACTATCCTTTTGTGTTGTCACTACGCCCTACAGTCGCGAGTTTGAAGCTCGTCACAGTCATTCAATCCCTGAATCCTACTCGGAATACGAGACTTTCCGAATTCTCAAGAATGCTGCCAATGGATTCTAGCTTATACCACGAAGATTCTGATTAAGGAATTCAAGAGATATTCATTCGAGCTTATTTGCATGTAGAACGAAAGTGGTTGTCAGGCACACGTTCATAAGTGAGAACGGTGATGAGCATCACATAATCATCACATTCATTAGGTTCTTGGTGTGAATGGATATCTTAGAATAAGAATAAGCATGAATTAAATAGAAGAACAATAGTACTTTGCATTAACACCCGAGGAACAGCAGAGCTCCACAACTTAATCTATGGTGTGTATAAACTCCACCGTTGAAAATACATAAATGATAATGGCTCAGGCATGGCCAAACGGCCAGCCTCCACAAAAGTCTAAGATAGCATAAAACTAATCAAAGATCCCTAGTACAATAGTAAAAAGTTCTATTTATACTAAACTAGCTACTAGGTTATAGAGATAAGTAATTGATGTAGAAATCCACTTCCGGGGCCCACTTGGTGTGTGCTTGGGCTGAGCTTGAGCTTTACATGTGTAGAGGCTTCTCTTGGAGTTAAACTCCAAGTTATAATGTGTTTTTGGCGTTTAACTCTGGTTTGTGACGTGTTTTTGGCGTTTTACTCCAAAATGCAGCATGGAACTGGCGTTGAACGCCAATTTGTGTTATCTAAACTCGAATAAAGTATGAACTATTATATATTGCTGGAAAGCCCTGGATTTCTAATTTCCAAAAAAATTAAGAACGCGCCATTTAGAGTTCTGTAGCTCTAGAAAATCTATTTCGAGTGCAGGGAGGTCAGAATCCAACAGCATCTGTAGTCCTTTTTCAGCCTCCTATCAGATTTTTTGCTCAGGTCCCTCAATTTCAGCCAAAAAATACCTGAAATCATAGAAAAACACAAAAACTCATAGTAAAGTCCAGAAATGTGAATTTTGCATAAAAACTAATAAAAACATCCCTAAAAGTAGCTAGATCCTACTAAAAACTACCTAAACACAATGCCAAAAAGCGTATAAATTATCCGCTCATCACAACACCAAACTTAAACTGCTTGTCCCCAAGAAACTGAAAATCAAATAGGATAAAAAGAAGAGAATATACTATAAATCTCAAAATATCGGTGAATATTAGTTCTACTTAGATGAACGGGTCTTGTAGCTTTTTGCTTCTGAACAGTTTTGGCATCTCACTTTATCCTTAGAAGTTTAGAATGTTTGGCATCCATAGGAACTCAGAGTTCAGATAGTGTTATTGATTCTCCTAGTTAAGTATGTTGATTCTTGAACACAGCTACTTTTATGAGTCTTGGCCGTAGCCCTAGGCACTTTGTTTTCCAGTATTACCACCGGATACATAAATGCCACAGACACATGTCTGGGTGAACCTTTTCAGATTGTGACTCAGCTTTGCTAAAGTCCCCATTTAGAGGTGTCCAGAGCTCTTAAGCACACTCTTTTTGCTTTGGATCACGACTTTAACCACTCAGTCTCAAGCTTTTCACTTGGACCTTCATGACACAAGCACATGGTTAGGGACAGCTTGATTTAGTCGCTTAGGCCTGGATTTTATTTTCTTAGGTCCTCCTATCCATTGATGCTCAAAGCCTTGGATCCTTTTTACCCTTGCCTTTTGGTTTTAAGGGCTATTGGCTTTTTCTGCTTGCTTTTTCTCTTTCTTTCTTTTTTTTCGCAAGCTTTGTTATTCACTGCTTTTTCTTGCTTCAGGAATTAATTTTATGATTTTTCAGATCATCAATAACATTTCTCTTTTTTATCATTCTTTCAAGAGCCAACAATTTTAACATTCATAAACAACAAGATAAAAAATATGCACTGTTCAAGCATTCATTCAGAAAATAAAAAGTATTGTCACAACATCAATATAATTAAACTAATTTCAAGGATGAATTTGAAACTCGTGTACTTCTTGTTCTTTTGTATTAAAAACATTTTTCATTTAAGAAAGGTGAAGGATTCATGGAATTATTCATAGCCTTAAGACATAGTTACTAAATACTAATGATTCTGTAGTAAAGACTCAAAACATAGACAAACATATAGCATAAAATTGAAAAACAGAGAGATAAGAATAAGGAAGTTAAGGAATGAGTCCACCTTAGTGAGGGTGGCACCTTCTTCTTGAAGGACCAATGGTGTTCTTGAGCTCCTCTATGTCTCTTCCTTGCCTTTGTTGCTCCTCCCTCATAGCTTTTTGATCTTCTCTAATCTCATTGAGAATGATGGAGTGCTCTTTGTGTTCCACCCTTAAGTGGTTTATGTTATGACTCAATCCTTCTAGAGAAGTGTTGAGTTGTTCCTAATAGTTGTTTGGAGGAAAATGCATCCCTTGAGGCATCTCAGTGATTTCTTGATGATGAGCTTCCTCATACGTCTCTTGGGATCCCTGAATGGGCTCTCTTGTTTGCTCCATCCTCTTCTTAGTGATGGGCTTGTCCTTTTCAATGAGGATGTCTCCTTCTATGACAACTCCAGCTAAGTTGCATAGATGGCAAATGAGATGAGGAAAAGCTAGCCTTGCCAAGGTGGAGGGTTTTTTGGCTACTTTGTAGAGTTCTAGAGAGATGACTTCATGAACTTCTACTTCCCCTCCAATCATGATGCTATGGATCATGATGGCCCGATCCACAGTTACTTCGGATCGGTTGCAAGTGGGGATGATGGAGCGTTGGATGAACTCCAACCATCCTCTAGCCACAGGCTTAAGGTCCAGTCTTCTCAATTGAACCGACTTGCCTTTTGAGTCTCTTTTCCATTGAGCTCCTTCCACACATATGTCAATGAGGAATTGGTCCAACCTTTGATCAAAGTTGACCCTTCTAGTGTAGGGGCGTGCGTCTTCTTGCATCACAGGCAAGTTGAACGCCAACCTTACGATCTCCGAACTAAAATCTAAGCATTTCCCTCGAACCATTGTAAGCCAATTCTTTGAGTTTGGGTTCATGCTTTGATCATGGTTCCTAGTGATCCATGTGTTTGCATAGAACTCTTGAACCATTAAGATTCTGACTTATTGAATGGGATTGGAGAGAACTTCCCATTCTCTTCTTTTAATCTCTTGTTGGATCTCCGGATATTCGCCCTTTGTGAGCTTAAAAGGGACCTCAGGGATTGATGAGCGGATAATTTGTACACTTTTGGCATTGTTTTTAGTATGTTTTTAGTATGTTTTAGTTAGTTTTTATTATATTTTTATTAGTTTTTGGTTAAAATTCACTTTTCTAGACTTTACTATGAGTTTGTGTGTTTTTCTATGATTTCAGGTATTTTCTGGCTGAAATTGAGGGACCTGAGCAAAAATCTGATTTAAAAAATCTGATTCAGAGGCTGAAAAGGACTGTAGATGCTGTTGGATTCTGACCTCCCTTCACTCGAAGTAGATTTTCTGGAGCTACAGAAGCCCAATTGGCGCGCTCTCAACTGCGTTGAAAAGTAGACATCCTGGGCTTTCCAGCAATGTATAATAGTCTATATTTGTCCCGAGATTTGATGGCCCAAACAGGCATTCCAAGTCAGCTCAAGAATTCTGGCGTAAAACGCCAGAACTAGCACAAGAATGGGAGTTAAACGCCCAAACTGGCATAAAAGCTGGCGTTTAACTCCAAGAAGAGTCTCTACACGAAAATGCTTCAATGCTCAGCCCAAGCACACACCAAGTGGGCCCGGAAGTGGATTTTTATGTCATTTACTCATCTTTGTAAACCCTAAGCTACTAGTTCTCTACAAATAGGACCTTTTGCTATTTTATTTGACATCTTTTGATCACTTTATATCTCTAGATCATCTTTGGATGTCTAGTTCTTAGATTATGGGGGCTGGCCTCTCGGCCATGCCTATACCTTGTTCTTATGTATTTTCAATGGTGGAGTTTCTACACACCATAGATTAAGGGTGTGGAGCTCTACTGTACCTCAAGTTTCAATGCAATTACTACTATTTTCTATCCAATTTGATTTATTCCTATTCTAAGATATTCGTTGCACTTCAACTTGATGAATGTGATGATCCGTAACACTCATCATCATTCTCACCTATGAACGTGTGCCTGACAACCACCTCCGTTCTACCTTAGATTGAGTGGATATCTCTTAGATCCCTTAATCGGAATCTTCGTGGTATAAGCTAGAATTGATGGTGGCATTCTTGAGAATCCGGAAGGTATAAACCTTTTCTGTGGTATTCTGAGTAGGATTCAAGGATTGAATGACTGTGACGAGCTTCAAACTGGCGATTGTGGGGCGTTAGCGACAGACGCAAAAGAATCACTGGATTCTATTCCGACATGATCGAGAACCGACAGCTGAATAGCCGTGCTGTGATAGAGCACGTTGAATATTTTCACTAAGAGGACGGGACTGTAGCCATTGACAACGGTGATGCCCAACATACAGCTTGCCATGGAAAGGATTAAGAAGGATTGGATGAAGACAGTAGGAAAGCAGAGAGACGGAAGGGACAAAGCATCTCCATACGCTTATCTGAAATTCTCACCAATGAATTACATAAGTATCTCTATCTTTATTTTAAGCTTTATTCATAAATCATTCATAACCATTTGAATCTGCCTGACTGAGATTTTACAAGATGACCATAGCTTGCTTCATACCAACAATCTCCGTGGGATCGACCCTTACTCGCGTAAGGTTTATTACTTGGACGACCCAGTGCACTTGCTGGTTAGTTGTGTGAAGTTGTGATAAAAAGTTGAGATTGCAATTGAGCGTACCATGTTGATGGCGCCATTGGTGATCACAATTTCGTGCACCAGGGATCACCTTTTTCTTGGCCACAACTTCATAGAAGTGGTCTTGATGGGCTTTTGAGATGAATCTCTCCATCTCCCATGACTCAGAAGTGGAAGCAATTGCCTTCCCTTTCCTCTTTCTTGAGGTTTCTCTGGCCTTAGGTGCCATCAATGATTATGGAAAAACAAAAGCTATATTTTTACCACACCAAACTTAGAATGTTACACGCCCTCGAGCAAAAGAAGAAAGAATAGAAGAAGAAGAAGAAGATATGGAGGAGAGGGAGAGAGGTGTGGGTTTCGGCCAAGGGGGAGAAGAGAGGGTAGTGTTGTTTGAAAATAAAGAAGGATGGAGGGGTTTATATCGTGGAGGGAGAGGGATTTGGGTTCGGTCATTTAGGGTGGGTTTGGGTGGGAAAGAGATTTTGAATTTGAAGGTAGGTATGGTTTATGAGGAAGAGTGGATGGATGTGATTGGTGAAGGGGTAATGGGGAAGAGAGATTGAGGTGATTGGTGAAGGGTATAGTGGTATTGGATTGTGTGAAGAAGAGAGAAGTGGGGTAGGTGGGGATCCTGTGGGGTCCACAGATCCTGAGGTGATCCGATGGAGTCCACAGATCTTGAGGAGTCAAGGATTTCTCATCCCTGCATCTTTTAGGCATGTAAAATACCCTCTGTATGCAATCCTGGTGCCAAATTGCAGCTTGCGTTAAACGCCCATATGTGGCCTATTTCTGGCATTTAATGCCCGCCTGATGCTTGTTTCTGGTGTTAAATGCCTGACAGATGCTTGTTTCTGGCGTTTAAATGCCAGACAGCTCTTTGGTGCATGAAAATTACACTCACACTATGTAATTCCGCATAACTAACCAGCAAGTGCACTGGGTCGTCCAAGTAATACCTTACGTGAATAAGGGTCGACTCTCACGAAGATTGTTGGCTTGAAGCAAGCTATGGTTATCTTATTATTCTCAGTCAGGATACCAATAGGGTTCTTTAGTTTCGATTGAAAAAAGTGAAAGGGCATAAAATAAGTAATTGTTACTCAATAATGGAGAATATGTTGGAGTTTTGGAGATGCTTTGTCTTCTGAATTCCTGTAACATAATGCTTTCTTACTTTCAAACATGCAAGGCTCCTTCCATGGCAAGCTGTATGTAGGGCGTCACCGTTGTCAATGGCTACTTCCCATCCTCTCAGTGAAAATGGTCCAAATGCTCTGTCACAGCATGGCTAATCATCTGTTGGTTCTCGATCATGTCGGAATAGGATCTATTGATCCTTTTGCGTCTCTCACTATACCCAACACTCGCGAGTTTGACGCTCGTCACAGTCATCCAATCCTTGAATCCTACTTGGAATACCATAGACAAGGTTTAGACCTTCCAGACTTTTAAGGATGCTGCCAATGGATTCTAGCTTATACCATGAAGATTCTGATTAAGGAATCTAAGAGATACTCATTCAATATAATGTAGAACGGAGGTGGTTGTCAGGCACACGTTCATGGGTTAAGAATGGTGATGAGTGTCACGGATCATCTCCTTCTTCATATTGAAGTGCGAATGAACATCTTAGATAGGAACAAGCGTGCTTAAATAGAAAACAGAAATAATTGCATTAATTCATCGAGATGCTGCAAAGCTCCTCACCCACAACAATGGAGTTTAGAGACTCATGCCATCAAAAAGTACAGAGTTCAGATCTAAAATGTCATGAGCTCTAAAATAAGTCTTTAAAAGTTCTTTAAATACTAAACTGGTAACCTAGGTTTACAAAAAATGAGTAAACTAAGATAGATGGTGCAGAAATCCACTTATGGGGCCCACTTGGTGTGTGCTGGGGCTGAGACTTGAGCTTCTCACATGCCTGGGCTGTTTCTGGAGTTAAACGTCAGGTTGTAACCTGTTTCTGGCGTTTAATTCCAACTTGCAACCTGTTTCTGGTGCTGAACGCCAGAATACAACATGGAACTGGCGTTAAACGCCAGTTTACATCATTTATCTTCGCGCAAAGTATGGACTATTATATATTGCTGGAAAGCCCTGGATTTCTACTTTCCAACCCAATTAAGAGCGTGTCAATTGGACTCTTGTAACTCCAAAAAATCCATTCCGAGTGTAGGGAGGTCAGAATCCAACAGCATCAGCAGTCCTTTTTCAGCCTGAATCAGATTTTTCCTCAGCTCCCTCAATTTCAGCCAGAAGCAAACTGGAACTGTTGAACTGTTGCTTGTCCCCAAGCAACTATATAAATAAAATAGGATAAAAAGAAATCAAGAAGCAATAGTATCTCAAAGCTTTAAGTGAAGCTCAGATTCTAATTAGATGAGCGGGGCTAGTAGCTTTTTGCTTCCGAACAGTTTTGGCATCTCACTTTATCCTTTGAAATTCAAAATGATTGGTATCCATAGGAACTCAGAATTCAGATAGTATTATTGATTCTCCTAGTTTAGTATGTTGATTCTTGAAAACAGCTACTTGATGAGTCTTGGCCGTGGCCCTAAGCACTTTGTTTTCCAGTATTACCACATGATACATATATGCCACAGACACATAACTGGGTGGACCTTTTCAGATTGTGACTTAGCTTTGCTAAAGTGCCCAATTAGAGGTGTCCAGAGTTCTTAAGAACACTCTTTTGCCTTGGATCACGACTTTAACCACTCAGTCTCAAGTTTTTCACTTGGACCTACATGCCACACGCACATGGTTAGGGACAGCTTGATTTAGCCGCTTAAGCCTAGATTTATTTCCTTGGGCCCTCCTATCCATTGATGCTCAAAGCCTTGGATCCTTTTCACCCTTGCCTTTTGGTTTAAAGGGCTATTGGATTTTTCTACCTCTTTTGATTTTTTTTCACTGCTTTTTCTTGCTTCAAGAATCAATTTCATGATTTTTCAGATCAGCAATAATATTTCTCTTGTTCATCATTCTTTCAGGAACCAACAATTTTAACATTCATAAAATTCAATATCAAAAATATGCACTGTTCAAGCATTCATTCAGAAGACAAAAAGTATTGCCACCACATATAAATAATTAGAATTTTCCTTATTAAGAACTCGAAAAATATTGCCTTTTTATTCTAAAAATCTACTATTTTATTCATGTTTGATGATGATGAGAAAAATAAATTATAGCTTAATTGGAGATAAAATCAAAATAGAGATACTAATTACTACTACTTCATATATAACTTCTAAGGTAAATTCCTAATAAGAACAATTATCACAGAGTTAAAACTAAGATTAGGACTCAACAACCTTTATTTTGGGAGGTGGATGCTTCTTTAATCTGTGGGGTGCTTGGCCCTTCAAGAGACAGCTTCTGACGCTTTAGTTCCCTCAATTCATGCCCATGTTCTTCTTGTTCCTTAAGCAGTTTGCAAAGCATGCTATTTTGATTTTGTTTTTCTTCCTTTAGTTGCTCCATAGCTTCTTGCAAATTGGTGACAGATGCTTCAAGGCACTCCCAGTATTCAATTTGAGGGATTTCTGGGAGGAACTCATGTGCTCTCCTCTTGATGGGGTCGTTCTGCACCTATTGTCCCTCCATTGACTTTTTGGTGATTGGTCTCTCAACTGAGATATACTCAGTTACTCCCATCTTTACCCTAGCATCTTTACATAGCATAGAAATTAAGCTTGGATAAGCCAATTTGGCATCTTTGGAGTTCTTGTTTGCAATTATGTAAAGTTCACACGAAATCAGCTCATGAACTTCCACTTCTTTTCCCAACATAATGCAATGGATCATTACTGCTCTTTTAATGGTGACTTCAGAGCGGTTGCTAGTGGGCAGTATAGAATGCCCAATGAAGTCCAGCCAGCCTCTGGCGACTGGTTTGAGATCATCTCTCTTGAGCTGATTTGGGACACCCTTTGTGCTGGTTGTCCACTTGGTTCCAGGGAGGCATATATCCTCTAGAATCTTGTCCAAGCCCTTATTTGTTCTCATCATTTTCCTATTAAAGGAGTCTGGGTCATCTTTCAACTGAGGTAGCTTAAAGATCTCCCTGATTTTGTCAGGGTGGATGTGAACAATCTTTCCTCTGACCAAGTCCGATAGTCATAGAGGGCAGTTCCAAATATTCTCTGCCTGTCTGTTTGCCACAGATTAGAGTAGAATTCCTGAACCATATTTCTTCACACCTTTGTTTTAGGATTAGCTAGGATTTCCCAGCTCCTGTTTCGAATTTGCTCTTGAATCTCCAGATATTCATCTTCTTTCAAATCGAATTTGACTTCCGGGATCACTGATCTTAGACCCATTATCTTTTAGTAATGGTCTGAATGTTCTTTGGTTAAGAACTTCCCTTGATTCCAAAGTGGTTTTGGAATATTCTCTTTCTTGCCTCTTGGAGTGGTTTGCTTTCCCTTAGGAGCCATAATCTTAGTCGGTATGGCTTAGTGATCACGGATAAACACACCAAACTTAGAGGTTTGCTTGTCCTCAAGCAAAAGAAAAGAGAGGAGATGGATAGAAGGAGAGCTAATTTTGAATGGTGGATGAGAGGAGGGAGGCCGAATGTGAGCCTAGAATTAAACAGCAGAACTTTCTGTCCTGGCTCAAAGACTCTGGATGACATCTTCTTGTCATGCCATCTTTTTGCTTTCTCTTTGTAAATTTTTGCATTTTCGAAAGCATTGATTCTGAATTCCTATAGCTCATTTAACTGGAGCAATCATTTTTCTCCAACTAACTTGGCATCAAGGTTTAGGAATCTAGTTGTCCAATAGGCCTTACGTTCCAGTTCCACTGGCAAGTGATAGGCTTTTCCATACACAAGCTGGTATGGAGAAGTTTCTATAGGAGTCTTAAATGCTATTCTGTATGCCCACAGAACATCATCCAAGCTTCTTGCCCAATCCCTTCTACGGTTAATCACAGTCCGTTCCAGCATTCTTTTAAGTTCTCTATTAGAGACTTCAGCTTGCCCATTTGTCTGTGGATGATATAGAGTAGCTACCCTGTGGCTAACTCCATATCGAACTAAAGCAGAGTAAAGCTGTTTATTACAGAAATAAGTGCCCCCATCACTGATTAGTACTCTAAAGATACCAAATCTACTGAAGATGTATTTCTGGAGGAATTTCAGCACTGTCTTAGTATCATTAGTGGGTGTTGCAATAGCTTCCACCCATTTGGATACATAATCCACTACCACCAGAATATAAGTGTTTGAGTATGATGGTGGGAAAGGCCCCATGAAGTCAATACCCCATACATCAAACAACTTAATCTCCAAGATCCCTTGTTGAGGCATGGCATAACTGTGAGGCAGATTTCCAGATCTTTGGCAACTGTCACAATTAAGTACAAACACTCGGGAGTCTTTATAGAGAGTAGGCCAGTAGAAGCCACATTGGAGGACTCTTGTGGCTGTTCGCTCACTTCCAAAATGTCCTCCATATTGTGATCCATGGTAGTGCCAGAGGATCTTCTGTGCTTCTTCTTTAGGCACACATCTACAGATTACTCCGTCTGCACATCTCTTGAAGAGATATGGTTCATCCCAAAGATAGTACTTTGCGTTCGTGATCAATTTCTTTGATTGCTGCCTACTGTACTCTTTGGGTATGAATCTCACTGCCTTGTAGTTTGCAATATCTGTGAACCATGGCACTTCCTGGATGGCAAAGAGGTGCTCATCCGAAAAGTTTTCAGAGATCTCAGTAAGTGGAAGGGACGCCCCTTCTACTAGTTCTATTCGAGATAGGTGATCTGCTACTTAGTTCTCTGTCCCTTTTCTGTCTCTTATTTCTATATCAAACTCCTGCAGAAGCAACACCTATCTGATGAGTCTGGGTTTTGAATCCTGTTTTGTGAGTAGATATTTAAGAGCAGCATGGTTAGTGTACACAATCACTTTTGATCCTACTAAATAAGATCTGAACTTGTCAATGGCGTAAACCACTGCAAGTAACTCTTTTTCTGTGGTTGTGTATTTCTTCTGTGCGTCATTTAAAGCACGACTGGCATAGTAAATGACGTGCAGAAGCTTGTCATGCCTTTGTCCCAACACTGCACCAATGGCATGGTTACTGGCATCACACATCAGTTCAAATGGTAATGTCCAGTCTGGTGCAGAGATGACTGGTGCTGTGACCAGCTTAGCTTTCAGAGTCTCAAATACCTACAGACACTCCTTATCAAAGATAAATGGCGTATCAGCAGCTAACAGATTACTCAGAGGTTTGGTGATTTTTGAAAAATCCTTTTTAAACCTCTTATAGAATCCTGCATGCCCCAGAAAGCTTCTGATTGCCTTAACATTGGCAGGTGGTGGTAATTTTTCAATTACCTCTACCTTAGCTTGATCCACCTCTATTCCCTAGTTCAAAATTTTGTGTCCAAGGACAATTCCTTCAGTCACCATAAAGTGACATTTTTCCCAGTTTAAAACCAGATTAATCTCTTGGCACCTCTTTAGAACAAGTGCTAGATGGTCAAGAAAGGAGCTAAATAGCATGCATCTTTGAAAGGTTGCAGGTGCATTGCATAGACCAAATGGCATCCTTCTGTATGCAAATACTCCAGATGGACATGTGAATGCTGTTTTCTCTTGATCCTGGGGATCTACTGCAATTTGATTATAACCTGAATATCCATCCAGGAAGCAGTAGTATTCATGACCTGCCAGTCTTTCTAGCATCTGGTCTATGAATGGTAAAGGAAAATGATTCCTTCTGGTGGCTGTATTGAGTCTTCTATAATCAATACACATATGCCACCATATGACTGTTCTTGTAGGAACCAGTTCATTTTTTTTTCATTATGAACCACTGTCATACCACCCTTCTTAGGGACGACTTGGACAGGGCTTACCCAGGGGCTATCAGAAATAGGATAAATAATCACAGCCTCTAGTAATTTAGTGACCTCCTTCTGCACCACCTCCTTCATGACTGGATTCAGCCGCCTCTGTGGTTGAACCACTGGCTAAGCGTCACCCTCCAATAGGATTTTGTATATGCATCTGGCTAGGCTAATGCACTTAAGATCATTGATAGACCACCCAAGAGTTGTCTTGTGTGTCCTTAGCACTTGAATTAGTGCTTCCTCTTCCTGTGGCTCTAAGGTAGAACTTATGATTACAAGAAAGGTATCACCTTCTCCTAGAAATGCATATTTCAGGGATGGTGGTAATGGTTTGAGCTCGGGTTTAGGAGGTTTCTCCTTTTCCTGAGGGATTTTCAGAGGTTCTATTATTTTCTCTGGTTCCTCCAGATCAAGCTAAGCATCTTTAAAGATATCCTCTAGCTCTGATTCAAGACTCTCAGTCATATTGACCTCTTTTACCAGAGTCAATAATATCAATGCTCATGCAGTCGTTTGGGGTGTCTGGATGCTGCATAGCTTTGACAACATTCAACTTAAACTCGTCCTCATTGACTCTCAGGGTCACTTCCCCTTTTTGGACGTCAATGAGGGTTCATCCAGTTGCTAGGAAAGGTCTTCCTATAATGAGAGTTGCACTCTTGTGCTCCTCCATTTCCAGCACCACAAAGTCAGTGGGAAAGGCAAATGGCCCAACCTTGACAATCATGTCTTCAATCACGCCTGATGGTATTTAATGGAGCCATCAGCAAGTTGGAGACATATCCGGGTTGGTTTGACTTCTTCAGTCAAACCAAGCTTTCTGATAGTAGATGCAGGTATTAGGTTGATACTTGCCCCTAGGTCACATAGAGCTTGCTTGGTACAAGTACCCTCTAGTGTGCATGGTATCATAAAGCTTTTGGGATCTTTAAGCTTCTCAAGTAAGCTTTTCAGAATGACTCCACTGCATTCTTCAGTGAGGTAAACTTTTTCAGTTTTCCTCCAATCCTTCTTATGACTTAAGATCTCTTTCATGAACTTAGCATAAGAGGGTATTTGCTCAAGTGCCTCTGCAAATGGAATCTTTATTTCAAGAGTCCTGAGATAGTCTGCAAAGTGGGCAAATTGTTTATCCTGTTCTGCTTGGCGGAGTTTCTGAGGATATGGCATTTTGGCTTTGTATTCCTCAACCTTAGTTACTGCAAGTTTATTGCCTACAGATGTGGTTTGAGAAGCCTTTTTAGAGGGGTTACTATCAGCACTTGTATGTGTCTGATCCCCCACTGGCGTTTGAATGCCAGGGGTGGAAGCTGAAGTGGCGTTAGACGCCAACTCCTTACCTATTTCTGGCGTCTGAACGTCAGAACTGTGCTTTCTTTGGGCGTTCAACGCCAATTCCTTGCCTCTTTCTAGCGTTGAACGCCAAGACTGAGCATGGGTTGGGTGTTCAACGCCAGCTCTCCACCCTTTTTCTGGTGTTTGAGCGCCAAAATTATTCCTCTCTGGGCTCTGACTGTCCTCAGAGAGATTTTGGGTAGCAGTTTGTTCATTTCCTGGCTTCCTGCTGCCTTAAAGTGAGGTATTTAATGTTTTCCCACTTCTTAATTGAACTGCTTGGCACTCTTCTGTTATTTATTTTGATAACTGCTGTTCTGTTTGCTTTAGCTGCACTTCCATATTCATATTAGCCATTCTTGTCTCTTGTAGTATCTCCTTGAATTCGGCTAGCTGTTTTGTTAGAAAATCTAATTGCTTATTGAATTCAGTAACTTGTTCTGCAAGACATAGTTCAGCAATTACTATTTTAGCCTCTTCTTTCATGGAAGGTTCACTGCTTAGGTACAGATGCTGATTTCTCGCAACTGCATCAATGAGTTCTTGAGCTTCTTCAATTTTCTTTCTCATGTGTATAGATCCACCAGCTGAGTGGTCTAAAGAAATCTGAGCTTTCTCTATAAGCCCATAATAGAAGATGTCTAACTGCACCCACTCTGAAAACATTTTAGAGGGGCATTTTCTTAGTATCTCTCTGTATCTCTCCCATGCATCATAAAGAGATTCATTATCTATTTGTTTAAAGTCTTGAATGCTCAGCCTTACTTGTGTCATCCGTTTTGGAGGAAAATATTGATTCAGGAATTTTTCTGATAGCTGTTTCCATGTCCTTATGCTAGCCTTAGGTTGATTATTTAACCACCTCTTAGCTTGGTCTTTTACAGCAAATGGAAACAGTAACAATCTGTAGACATCCTGATCTACTTCCTTATCATGTACTGTGTCAGCAATTTGTAAAAACTGTGCTAGAAACTCTGTAGGTTCTTCTTGTGGAAGACCAGAATACTGGCAACTTTGCTACACCATGATAATGAGCTGAGGATTCAACTCAAAACTACTGACTCCGATAGAGGGTACACAGATACTACTCCCATATGAAGCAGTAGTAGGGTTAGCATATGACCCCAGAGTCCTTCTAGACTGTTCATTTCCACTTAGGTCCATGATGGAGAAAGGGAGATGATGTGGATTTATTTTATTTATATTAGTATAAAAAAATAATTTTCGAAATAAAAAAATAAAATAAAATAAAAACTAAAATAAAAAATAAAAATAAAATTTAAAAAATATTTTAAAAATTTTCAAAAAAAATGAGGAGAGAAAAAGTGGTTAGGATATTTTTGAAAAAGATGTGATTTTTTTTAAAAAATTCTTAAAAGGATAAGATTTTGAAAATTTTTGAAATTGAAATCTGAATTTTTATAGAAAATTTTGAAAAATTTGCTTAAAAATAGTTAGAAAAGAAAATTTTTTTATTTTTGAATTTTATGATGAAAGAGAAAAACACACAAAAGACACAAGACTTAAAATTTTTAGATCTAATGTTCCTTACTTTCGAAAATTTTGGAGGAAAAATACCAAGGAACACCAAACTTAAAAATTTTAAGATCAAAACATAAAAAAGACTCAAGAACACTTTGAGGATTCACAAGAACAACAAGAACAAAATAAAGAACACCAAACTTAAAATTTTTTTGAAAACCAAACTAAATTTTCGAAAAATAAAGAAAATTAACAAGAGAACACCAAACTTAAAGTTTCGCACAAGATTCAATCAAAAAAAATTATTATTGAAAAAGTTTTAAAAAGGAGATACCCAATTGCCAAGAACATAAGCCAATGCTCTAGCCACCTGAGCTATAAATTTAACGTGTTTTAAAGAGGTAATTAATAAATAAATTTTTTTTTTTGAAAACTAAAAATTTGAAAAAGCACAAGAAAAACAAGAAAAGACACAAAACAAGACAAACCAAAGATCAAACAAGAAAAATTGACAAGAACAATTTAAAGATCAAGGAAAAATAAGAACACACAATTCGAAAAATTGAGAGACAAAGAAAAGCATGCAATTGACACCAAACTTAGAACATGACACTAAACTCATAAAAAAATGAAAATTCAATTAAAGAAAAATAATATTTTTGAAAAATTTTTAAAAGAAATAATAGAAGATGCAATCCTAGTGACTCTAAACCAAAAAGACAAATTTTTCCTAATCTAAGTAACAAGAATCACCATCAGTTGTTCAAACTCAAACAATCCCCGGCAACAGCACCAAAAACTTGGTGCACAAAAATTACACTCACACTATGTAATTCCGCACAACTAACCAGCAAGTGCACTGGGTCGTCCAAGTATACCTTATGTGAGTAAGGGTCGAATCCCACGGAGATTGTTGGCTTGAAGCAAGCTATGGTTATCTTATTATTCTCAGTCAGGATACCAATAGGGTTCTTTAGTTTCAATTGAAAAAAGTGAAAGGGCATAAAATAAGTAATTGTTACTCAATAATGGAAAATATGTTGGAGTTTTGGAGATGCTTTGTCTTCTGAATTCCTGTAATATAATGCTTTCTCACTTTCAAACATGCAAGGCTCCTTCCATGGCAAGCTATATGTAGGGTGTCACCGTTATCAATGGTTACTTCCCATCCTCTCAGTGAAAATGGTCCAAATGCTCTATCACAGCACGGCTAATCATCTGTTGGTTCTCGATCATGTCGGAATAGGATCCATTGATCCTTTTGCGTCTGTCACTACGCCCAACACTCGCGAGTTTGAAGCTCATCACAGTCATCCAATTCTTGAATCCTACTCGGAATACCACAGACAAGGTTTAAACCTTTCAGATTCTCAAGGATGCTGCCAATGGATTCTAGCTTATACCACGAAGATTTTGATTAAGGAATCTAAGAGATACTCATTCAATCTAATGTAGAACGGAGGTGGTTATCAGGCACAAGTTCATGGGTTGAGAATGGTGATGAGTATCACGGATCATCACCTTCTTCATATTGAAGTGCGAATGAACATCTTAAATAGGAACAAGCGTGTTTGAATAGAAAATAGAAATAATTGCATTAATTCATCGAGACGCTGCAGAGCTCCTCACCCCCAACAATGGAGTTTACAGACTCATGCCGTCAAAAAGTACAGAGTTCAGATCTAAAATGTCATGAGCTCTAAAATAAGTCTCTAAAAGTTGTTTAAATACTAAACTGGTAACCTAGGTTTATAGAAAATGAGTAAACTAAGATAGATGGTGCAGAAATCCACTTCTGGGGCCTACTTGGTGTGTGTTGGGGCTGAGACTTGAGCTTCTCACATGGCTAGGCTATTTCTGGAGTTAAACGCTAGGTTGTAAGCTGTTTCTGGCGTTCAACTCCAACTTGCAACCTGTTCCTGGCGCTGAATGCCAGAATACAACATGGAACTGGCGTTAAACGCCAGTTTACGTCATCTATCTTCACGCCAACCTGTTTGGACTATTATATATTGCTGGAAAGCCCTGGATGTCTACTTTCTAACCCAATTGAGAGCGCGCCAATTGGACTTCTGTAGCTCCAAAAAATCTATTCCGAGTGCAGGGAGGTCAGAATCCAACAGCATCAGCAGTCTTTTTTCAGTCTGAATCAGATTTTTGCTCAGCTCCCTCAATTTTAGTCAGAAGATACCTGAAATCACAAAAAAATACACAAACTCATAGTAAAGTCTAGAAATATGAATTTTGCCTAAAAACTAATAAAAATATACTAACAACTAACTAAAACATACTAAAAACTATATGAAATTACCCCCAAAAAGTGTATAAAATATCTGCTCATCACTCTTCCTCCAGGGTGTGCTTTTACTTCTGTTGTTTTTTATTCTATTTTTAAATTTTTGAAATTGTTTTGTGACTGCACATGATCATAAACCTAATAAAACATAAAAGAACAATAAAAATATAGATAAATAAAAATTGGGTTGCCTCCCAATAAGCGCTTCTTTAATGTCAATAGCTTGACAGTGAGCTCTCATGGAGCTTCATAGATGTTCAGAGCATGATGAGGGCCTCCCAACATCAAACTTAGAGTTTGAATGTGGGGGCTTCTCAACACCAAACTTAGAGTTTGGTTGTGGCCTCCCAATACTAAACTTAGAGTTTGATTGTGGGGGCTTTGTTTGACTCTATATTGAGAGAAGCTTTTCATACTTCCTCTCCATGGTTGCAGAGGAAGATCCTTGAGCTTTAAACACAAGGTAGTCCCCATTCAATTGAAGGATTAGCTCTCCTCTGTCAACATCAATCACAGCTCCTGTTGTGGCTAGGAAGGGTCTTCCAAGGATGATGCATTCATCCTCATCTTTCCCAGTGTCTAGGATTATGAAATCAGCAGGGACGTAAATGCCTTTAACCTTCACTAACACGTCCTCTACCAATTCATAAGCTTATTTTATTGACTTGTCTGCCATTTCTAATGAGATTCTTGCAGCTTGTACCTCAAAGATCCCCAGTTTCTCTATTACAGAGAGTGGCATAAGATTTATACCTGACCTCAGGTCACACAGAGCCTTCTCAAAGGTCATGGTGCCTATGGTATAGGGTATTAAGAATTTACCAGGATCTTGTTTCTTTTGAGGTAAAGTTTTCTGAACCAATGTATTTAGTTCACTAATGAGCAAGGGAGGTTTATCTTCCCAAGTCTCATTACCAAACAACTTGGCATTCAGCTTCATGATGGCTCCTAGATATTGAGCAACTTGCTCTTCAGTTACATCTTTATCCTCTTCAGAGGAAGAATAGTTCTCAGAGCTCATGAATGGCATAAGGAAGTTTAATGGAATCTCTATGGTCTCTATATGAGCCTCAGATTCCTTTAAGTCCTCAATAGGGAACACCTTTCTGTCTGGAGGACGTCCCATTAGGTCTTCCTCATTGGGATTCATGTCCTCCCCTTCCTATTTGGATTCGGCCATTTTGATTATATTAATGGCCTTGCACTCTCTTTTTGGATTCTCTTCTGTATTGCTTGGGAGAGTACTAGGAGGAGTTTCAGTGATTTTTTTACTCAGCTGACCCACTTGTGCCTCCAAGTTTCTAATGGAGGACCTTGTTTCATTCATGAAACATAAAGTGGCCTTAGATAGATCAGAGACTATGTTTGCTAAGCTAGAGGGGCTCTGCTCAGAATTCTCTGTCTGTTGCTGAGAAGATGATGGAAAAGGCTTGCTATTGCTAAACCTATTTCTTCCACCATAATTAAAGCCTTGTTGAGGCTTTTGTTGATCCTTCCATGAGAAATTTGGATGATTTCTCCATGAGGGATTATAGGTGTTTTCATAGGCTTCACCCATGTAATTCACCTCTGCCATTGCAGGGTTCTCAGGACCATAAGCTTCTTCTTCAAAAGATGCTTCTTTAGTACTGTTGGATGCATTTTGCAATCCATTCAGACTCTGAGATATCATATTGACTTGTTGGGTCAATATTTTGTTCTGGGCCAGTATGGCATTCAGAGCATCAATTTCAAGAACTCCCTTCCTCTGAGGCGTCCCATTACTCACAGGATTTCTCTCAAAAGTGTACATGAATTGGTTATTTGCAACCATGTCAATGAGTTCTTGAGCTTCTGCAGGCCTTTTCTTTAGGTGAATGGATCCACCTACAGAATGGTCCAGTGACATCTTAGAGAACTCAGATAGACCATCATAGAATATATCCAAAATGGTCCACTCTAAAAGCATGTCAGAAGGACACTTTTTGGTCAACTGCTTGTATCTTTCCCAAACTTCATAGAGGGATTCATCATCTTTTTGCCTGAAAGTCTGAACATCCACTCTAAGCTTGCTTAGCTTTTGAGGAGGAAAGAACTTGGCCAAGAAGGCCGTGACCAGCTTATCCCAAGAGTCCAGGCTATCTTTAGGTTGTGAGTCCAACCATGTTCTAGCTCTGTCTCTTACAGTAAAAGGGAAAAGCATGAGCTTGTAGACTTCAGGATCTACTCCATTAGTCTTAACAGTATCACAGATCTGCAAGAACTCAGTTAAAAACTGATAGGGATCTTCTGATAGAAGTCCATGAAACTTGCAGTTCTGTTGCATTAGAGCAACTAGTTGAGGCTTCAACTCAAAATTGTTTGCTCCAATGGTAGGGATTGAGATGCTTTTTCCATAAAAATTGGAAGTAGGTGTAGTATAATCACCAAGCATCCTCCTTGCATTATTGTTGTTGTTATTATTTTCGGTTGCCATCTCCTCTTCTTTTTTGAAAATTTCTGTAAGGTTTTCTCTGGATTGTTGTATTTTAGCTTCTCTTACTTTCTTCTTCAAAGTCCTTTCAGGTTCAGGATCTGCTTCAACAAGAATGCTCTTGTCCTTGCTCCTGCTCATATGAAAAAGAATAGAACAGAAAATAATAATAGGGATCCTCTTTACCACAGTAGAGAGATTCCTTTATGTGAGTAGAAGAAAATAAGAAGAAAATCTGAACACAGGTAGAGGGGAGAAGAGGTTCGAATTTTGAGTAGAAGAGAAGTGTTAGTAGATAAATAAATAAATAGAAGAAGATAAGAGAGAGGAGTTTTCGAAAATTAACTAAAATAAATGAAAAATATTTTTGGTTTTATTTTAAATTAAAGTTAAAATTCAAATTTATAAAAAGGAATAAAATTAAAATATAAAACAATTAGTTAAATAAAAAGATTTTTGGAACAGAGGGAAGTGATTTTCGAAAATTAGAGAGAGGAAAGTAGTTAGGTGGTTTTGAAAAAGATAAGAAATCTTTATCTTTATAGTAATACAAATCGGGAGCCTATATGCTGACGTGGCACTCATACGTTAAGTCTGGGAGTTTATTTGCTTACGTGTCGTCACTAGAAAATTTTTAGAATTGTATTTATAAATTATAAATTATAAATTATTTTTTGCCTAGGTTGTTATTTTCAAATTATTTGGGTTATTATTTTTTAAATTTCAAATTATTTTATTTAAGTTGTTATTTTTTAAATTTTAGATTGTTGTACTTAGGTTGTTATTTTTTACATTTTAAATTATTTTACTTAAATTGTTCTTTTTTATATTTTAACACTATTTTTTAAAAAATCTTTTGTTGATTTTTTTTTTAAATTGCAGGTACATAAATTCTTTTAAAGAAATTTAGAGTTTTAAAAAAATTTTATGTGTTAATTATACTTTTATAAATTATAAATTATTCATAAATTCTTTTAAACAAATTTAGAGTTTTAAAAAAAAATTTACGTGTTAATTATACTTTTATAAATTATAAATTATTATTTTTCTAGGTTGTTATTTTTAAATTTTAAGTTTGGGTTGTTTTACTTAAGTTGTTATTTTTTTATTTTAAATTGTTTTATTTGTCTGGGTTGTTTTACTTAGGTTGTTATTTTTTAAATTTTAAATTACTTTATTTATTTTATTTAAGTTGTTATTTTTTAAATTTTAGATTGTTGTACTTAGGTTGTTATTTTTTACATTTTAAATTATTTTACTTAGATTGTTCTTTTTTATATTTTAACACTATTTTTTAAAAAAAACTTTTGTTGATTTTTTTTTAAATTGTAGCTACATAAATTCTTTTAAAGAAATTTAGAGTTTAAAAAAAATTTTATGTGTTAATTATACTTCGGTTGATTCATGTTAGTTTAGAGTTTTAAAATTATTATTTGTTTAGCTTGTTATTTTCAAATTTTAAGTTTGGGTTGTTTTACTTAGTTTGTTATTTTTTAAATTTTAAATTAAAGTCAACAAAATTTAAGAAAATTTAGATATGATGCAACTATAAAAGTATAAGTTATGAGAGATGTAAAGCACCACAATTTAAAGTACATCAATCATTTTATTTTTATATATCCAAAATCTCTATACTTATTACAATGGCTGGTATTCACAAAATTGCTGACATAAATCCTACAATCAACAATTTGTGTGTACGTATACAAGTGATACGGTTATGGACACTACCAAGTTATGAAAATTCTCCATTGCCATACTCAATTGAGATGGTTTGGCTCGATGAAGACATAAGTTTTCTACTAATATTTATCTATTTTATATTTTAAATTTATTTGTTTATTCCCATCTAATCATTTTTTTATTTTTGTTCATTAATTCTAGGGAGGAAAAATACACGCCTCAATTAAGAGGGTTTTTGTGTCTCGATTCATGAATTTGCTGGAAGAAGGAATATCTTACCAAATAAGATATTTTGGTGTTAGACTCAACAATGGTTACTTCAAGACTACACATCATGAGTATGTGGTTAATTTAAACCAACGTACTGATGTGCACATACTTCCAGAATCGTCGATCCCACGATATGGATTTAAGTTGAGTTTGTGAGTTTTGACACTCTCAATGCTCCTGGGTATGATTGCACCTATTTAGTTGGTAAGTTTATTATTTTAGAAAAAAATTAATTTATTTTAAATTATTTCAAATGTTGTTGGATATCTTGTTGGAATTGGGAATGAGAGGATTCTTGAAAAGAATGCAAATCTACCAAATATACTGTTATCGAGTTAGAGATTGATGATGGATAATTATCTATTTATTTTTATAAATATAAAAATTTTGATAATCTCATCTTTTTAAATTAATATTTTAATTTATTTTATTATAAATATTTTAATTCATATTATTAATAAGTAACAAATGTATCTTAACTAACATTAAGCTTAGTTAAATTTTTTTTTAGATTCAAAGGTACGTTTAAAGACGTCTAAGTATTTAAATTTTTTGAAAAAATCACTTCGGATTGGTTTAAAAAAAATTCAGATTTTAATTATTAATTTTTAAATTTTAAAAATATAAAATATAATTAATTTGATATTATTTTATTGGTAGTTACTTTTTTAGTTATAACTATTTTTTATTTATTTTGTTATAAAAAAATATATTTAACATTAAATATTCTATTTGATATAGAAAAATAATGGAATGTGCACTTTTTGGCAACTATGCACATCAATTAAATGCTTTTCTGGGATCCGGCAATAAGGATGGAGCTGTTGTCGTCTTACAGTTTGTTAAAGTGAAATTATATAACGGTAATATTTATCTATAATTTTTAACAATATATTTTTATATGTGAACTTTTACTTATTGTTTATGTGAATTTTTAATCATTTTGTATTAAATTAAATTTTTCAGAAAAGATTGTTTTACAAAATTCTATGTATGGCACAAAGATGTTCTTCAATCTTGATGATGCAAGTGTCATCCAATTTAAAAATAAGTGGATATTTTTTTTAATTCTTTAGTTTCATACTATGTGTATGTTATCTAACATATTTTTTTTTTTGCTTTATTTATCTAGCTTTATAAGATTTGGAGAACCTAGAGGTAACATCAGCGGAATTCCAAATGAGGCTGCATTCTTAAAAATTTATCAAGGCAAAATCATTGAGCAGTTAAAAGAATTAGATACGATAATTTCCTTTTTTGAAAAAAAGTTGAGAAAAAAATAATTGAAATTCGTTGTACATAGATTATTTTTGTTTATTCATCTTATTTATTTAAAAACTCACAAAATTCAGGGAATCTAAATCATTATTTTTTTTAGAATGCTGCTTGTGTTGTCTTGGCTACTATAAGTCATATTATGGATACTCCAGACTGGTGGTACGGCCAATGTGAATGCAACAGGTCCACATATGCTTTTACAAAAACTTTCAAATGTTCAAGTTGTGGCCGTCTCCTTTTATCCATAACTCCAAGGTTATTTATTTATTTTTTTAAATTAAAGTCTATGCACATTGGATTAGATACTGAATAAGTCTATATTTAATTTTTTTATGTTATTTTCTTTTTTAAGCAGGTACCGAATAAAGCTTGGTGTCATTGATGATTCTGACTGTGCATGTTTTGTGGTCTTTGACAAGGAGGCAAAACAAGTTTTGGGAAAGAGCTGTATAGAGATACTTGATCCACTCCTATTGGTAATATATTTTTATTGGTAAAAACATTAGTGAAGATATTTTTATTGGTAATTTTTATATTATTTATTATTAATATATTATGTAATACCCTGTAGAAAGGAGATCTATCGGATACACCTGCAGTTTTGCTCAATCTAATTGATAAGACCTTTCTCTTCATCATTGAAGTTCAAATATATGATAATCCACATTTTTCACCTTCTTACAAAGTTAAGAAGATGACTGATAACGTGGACCTCATAAATAAATTCAAAGAGGCTCACCCTATTCAAATTGTGAGTATAATTATAAGTTTACTTTTTATGAAAAATTAATTATTTTTTGCTTCCTTGGTCATTAGTAGTATCTAATTTATAAATAATAATTAATAATTAATTATAATTTTAGGATGTTGACTACACTGGAAGTTTGCTTCCAATTTCAAAAACATCCTCAATCATTGAAGGGGAAAAAGTGGAAGGTGCTAAGATAATTTGTACAAAAAATAAATTTTTTTTGTTTGTTCTCTCAAAATTAGATCTTAATTTTATTCAAAAAATATTAGTGAAATAAAATCAAAGGTTAGAAAGAAGTCTTTAATTTAACGTGGTATTTTATACAGAATTTGTTGCTTGAATTCTCCAATAAAGTTGCGGCCAACGATGAATCCGAATTGTTAGAAAATGCTATTACACCAACTAAGTGACTATCTTCGGAGTCGGAAGAATCGAAGGTGAAAGGAGATACCTCAACTTGGAAGAAGATTGAGAAAGAAACTTGAGAATTTGGATGCACATGTTTTGGAATCCCTTTTAGAGTCTATCTAATAGAATAATGCCAAACATATGTTCGTTTTGGTGGAAACATTGTCTTTTCTTGAGTTGTTATTTTTCTTTTGGTTCTTTTCGATTTTTATGTTTGAAATTTAGAATTTTTTTAAATATAAATTGAAGTTATTTAGTTATTACTTATGGTTTTATTTTTAATTTGATTTTCACCGTTGATATTCTGATAATTTCTAATTTAATATTTAATATCATAAAGTTATAAATTTCTTCTTTAAATTATTGTTGATACAATTAAGTTAGTTACTAATTTTTAATATGTATTTATTTTAAAAAATCTAATTATAATTTTTTAATTGAAGTATTATGCTTAGAATTTAAAATTTAAATTCAAATATACTTTTTTTAATTTTTACGTAAGCAATTGGGTTTGAGAATATTTTTTAAAAATTTATATAATTTATAAGCTACTATGCTAATTACAAAGGATTATAATAAAGTAACTAGAATTATCAGTCTTACTAAAATGTGAGATTATTTATACTATTTAAAAAAAATGTATTACTATTTAAATTTTATAAAAGGTATAATAAATTTAATACTATTTATGACAAAAGTAAAAAAAATTATTTTTAAATTAAAAAATTTCTATATTCCTAATGGACAACGAACGTTTGATTAGAATATTTTATTTAAAAATTTAAAATTTATATTAGCTAATTAAAAAATTTTATTTAAAATTTTAAAATTTGAATTTCTAATACTAATTTCTAATTTGCTAAGTTTTTAACCATTTCGATTTTTAAATTTAAATTTTTTTACTTGCCACATTTATAAATTTTTATTATTATCTTTTAGATTGTCTCTCCATAATAGAAATACTTTCATCTTTTTCTTTCTTTTTAAATATTTTTTTCTAAATTTACGTAATTTATAAGGTTATTAATTTTTAGATTCTATTTAATTTTATTTATTTTTTATCGATAAATAATAGGATTGATATTATTTATGACGAAACTAATAAAATTATTTTTAAATTAACAAATTCCTATATTCTTAATGAACAATAAATGCTTAATTAAAAAAGTTTATTTAAAAATTTTTTATTTGCACTAGCTAATTAGGATACTCTATTTAAAAATTTGAAATTTAAAATTCTAATATTAATTCCTAATTAAGTGACTTCTTAACGGTTTTGATTTTTAAATTTAAATTTTTTTATTTGTCACATCTATAAATTTTTTTTGTTTACTTCGTTTACATTGTTATTTTTTAGATTATTTCAACATAACCATAGAGGTACTTTCATCTTTTTCTCTCTTTTTACTTATAAGTTATTCATTTTCAATCTCTTTTTTTAAGGAAATGAAAAAAAATATTTTAACTATAAATTAAATTTATTGATCGTGAGATTAAACTTATATTTATTTGAAACTAATGGGTGTTTGTGTATGACCATGTCTTTCATCATTGTTGTCTCAGTAAACAAACACTATACATGTACTCATGTGTACTCCCGTGTCTATGTCTTGATGGACATGTATACCAAAAACAAACGCTGCCATATGTGTACTCCTGTGTACTTTTTTTTAGTAATATAAAAAATTTGATAATAAAAATGTATTATGTATAATGTATATATATTTTTAATTGGTTAAAAAAATTATTTATTTGATATTTTCAGGTATATATTGAAAGATGTAAAAAGTTCAAAGAGAAGTAAGATTGAAGAGAAAATTGATATTAAAAGACAAAGAAAATATAAAGCGAAGCACAATTGAAAGTAGATTTCATACAAAAAAACTAACATGTCATGAGTATTTTGGTCGAATGAAAGCTCATAAAATACAATATTTTCTATATATTATTTAGCTATTGACAAGTAATAAATTATTAATTTACATTGTTTTCGTAATATGTTACTAAATTTGTTTATGAAAAAATTACAGAAAATTCCAGTGGTGGTTCCAATGGTGTGCATTTTCAATCGGTGTCGTCAAACATTACAAATAGCATTAATACAGGTTAATTTTTGGATTTTTTTTTTGAACTTACTTATGTGAATGTACATGCACTTTATGTATTTTGATTTTCCTACTATTTATTCAATTATAATCTTTAATAGGAAATAAGTTCAAAACTAACATCTCGAGTTATTTTATTAGATAATAACCCAACACCATATCGATCAAGGTCTCCAACTACTAATCTACACCAAAAAGAACGATGTTCCAATATTAGTGATATCAATAATTCGGGTATCACACGTGAAGTATATGATAGCCCATGTCGTTAGACAAGTCAACAACAGCTTCAACAAACATCAAACAATATCGACCAGTTGCAAAGCCAGCGTATGTTAATATGTTTTTATTACTTAAAGATTAAACATTTAACTTTTCAATTGGTCTATTGAAAATAATCTTTGGTATCTGCTAAATAACTATTATAGATTCATTGGAGTACACAAATCGAATTAGATTGCAAAGGGATGCAAGACTGAATAGGAAGACTATGCTATTTCAAAAGAGACATGGTAAGATAAGCATGATAGATTGTAATTATCACAAAGCTAAAATTTTACTTCTTTTATCTTTACTATAAATTCAAACATTGAACATATATTCATTTTTCTTTTTTTATAATATAAAGTACCTTATATATTATCTCTAATGATTACAGGAGCAAGTACATCTAATTCAAATTTAGATACTAAAGAATTAGAAGTGTGCATAGCTGAAAAAGGAAGACACCTGAGACAAAGAAAAACATTCTTGAAGGAATTGGCTATAAATCTTTCAAAAATTTTTGAAGAAGTTGAGGATATTACTGAAAATACGACTATATTAGATGATTCTATGCAAATTAAATACCCAGCCATATTCGATGTTGCTGAGAATACAGGTAATCTAAGAAGTAGCAATATCAGCACTCTATTATTTACTATTGTTATGCTTTTTATAAACAAAAAATATCGTTTAAATTGCAATCTTTGGTAATCTTTTATAAATATTATTTTTATACTTAACATGGTGAAAGAAAGGTATATTTTTATATAAAGTATTTGTTGCAAATATAACTGAAACATAATTTATTATTTTGGTGATTATTAGATGTGATAGATATTGGTGACACAGAATTTTTTGTCGGCATTGCGACGCCATGATGTGGTATGAGGAGAGATTAGAGAAGTCCAAAACAGAATCCAATATTGAGTTCTCAATATGTTGTATGCGAGGGAAGGTACAACTGCCGTTTTTGCAACGTCCACCTCAGCTCTTGCAAGGTTTAATATCTGGAGTAGACCAGAGAAGCAAACACTTTAAGGATAATATAAGAACTTATAATAGTATGTTTTGCTTCACGTCCCTCGGAGGTAAAATAGAGACCTCCATCAATGATGGGACAGGTCCTCCCCAGTTCATTTTGAGTGGACAAAACTACCACAGAATTGGAAGCTTGGTGCCAATTGAGAGACAAAGACCAAAATTCGCGCAGTTATATATTTATGATACAGAAAATGAGGTCTCAAACAGGATAGAGATTTTTAGGTTTGTATCATGCATTTCAAATTGATTAAAAATATATTCAGGTAGTTCGTACATTGATATTGGTTAATTATGAATACTAATATTTTTCAATTGATATTTTATACAGTTCAAGAACAACCAACAACAACATTGACCAGTCCTTAGTTCTAGACCTCAAGAACATGATCGATCAACATAATGTTCTTGCTCACACATTTAGGATAGTGAGAAACTACCTGAATCAAGGAGATATCGCAAATATAAGGCTACGGTTGTACCGGAAAAGATCAAAGGACGCGAGAGTCTACAATTTACCATCTTCTAATGAGGTCGCAACTCTAATAGTAGGAGATTTTGATTCTGGAGATGCAGGGCGTGATATTATAGTTCAATTAAAGTCCGGACATTTGCAAAGAATTCATGAGACACACACCGCATTTATTCCTCTTCAGTACCCTATGATGTTTCCTTACGGTGAAGATGGCTACCAAGAAGACATTCCTTTGCGAGAATCTCATAGGGCTAATGAAAATAGAAAGAGACAGCGTGTGAGTTTAAGGGAGTTCATAGCATTTAGAATACAAGAGAGAAAGGTCGAGTATGCAACCATTGTCAATGGTGGAAGATTATTTCAGCAGTTCTTGGTTGATTGCTTTTCTATGATTGAAGCACAAAGGTTGACCTACTATTAAAACAACCAAACCAAGGTGAGGAGTGATATATACAAAGGGATTCAAGATGCAGTTGTTAGGGGTGAGACACGTGCTTCCAAAGCAGGTAAACGTATCATCCTACCTGCGTCCTTCACTGGTGGCATGAGATACATGTTTAATAATTGTCAAGATGCTATGGCAATTTGTAAGAAATATGGATATCCAGACCTCTTCATCACAATGACATGTAACTCGAGTTGGCAAGAGATTGGTGATGAGCTGATAATTTATACGCTTTTTGGCGTTGTTTTTAGTATGTTTTTAGTATATTTTAGTTAGTTTTTATTATATTTTTGTTAGTTTTTAGTTAAAATTCACTTTTCTATACTTTACTATGAGTTTGTGTGTTTTTCTGTGATTTCCGGTATTTTCTGGCTGAAATTGAGGGACCTGAGCAAATATCTGATTCAGAGGCTGAAAAGGACTGCAGATGCTGTTGGATTCTGACCTCCCTAGACCTTGTTCTTATGTATTTTCAACGGTGGAGTTTCTACACACCATAGATTAAGGTGTGGAGCTCTGCTGTACCTCGAGTATTAATGCAATTACTATTGTTCTTCTATTCAATTCAGCTTATTCTTGTTCTAAGATATCACTTGTTCCTCAACTTGATGAATGC
>NC_029777.3:33264125-33265063 GCF_000817695.3 Arachis duranensis
AACATTTTCACTGAGAGGACGGGACTGTAGCCATTGACAACGGTGATGCCCAACATACAGCTTGCCATGGAAAGGAGTAAGAAGGGTTGGATGAAGACAGTAGGAAAGCAGAAAGACGGAAGGGACAGAGCATCTCTATACGCTTATCTGAAATTCTCACCCATGAATTACATAAGTATCTCTATCTTTATTTTATGCTTTATTCATAAATCATTCATAACCATTTGAGTCTGCCTGACTGAGATTTACAAGATGACCATAGCTTGCTTCATACCAACAATCTCTGTGGGATCGACCCTTACTCGCGTAAGGTTTATTACTTGGACGACCCAGTGCACTTGCTGATTAGTTGTGCGAAGTTGTGATAAAGAGTTGAGATTACAATTGTGTGTACCATGTTGATGGCGCCATTGATGATCACAATTTCGTGCACCAATTGGCAAGGTTAACAATCCAAAGAATTTAAAGGTTGAAGACCGGCCGGATATATCGTGTAGAGTGTTCAAAATTAAGCTTCACATGATAATCTCAGATCTTAAGCAAGGAATTTCATTTGGAGTGCTAGATGCAGGTATTGCTCATTGATGAGCGGATAATTTATACGCTTTTTGGCATTGTTTTTAGGTAGTTTTTAGTAAGTTCAGGCTACTTTTAGGGATGTTTTCATTAGTTTTTATGTTAAATTCATATTTCTAGACTTTACTATGAGTTTGTGTGTTTTTCTATAATTTCAGATAATTTCTGGCTAAAATTGAGGGACTTGAGCAAAACTCTGAAAAAGGCTGACAAAAGGACTACTGATGCTGTTGGAATCTGACCTTCCAGCACTCGAAATGGATTTTCTGGAGCTACAGAACTCCAAATAGCGCGCTCTTAACGGCGTTGAAAATTAGACATCCAGAGCTTTCCAGAAATATATAATAGTCCATACTTTATTT
>NC_029777.3:33265483-33265786 GCF_000817695.3 Arachis duranensis
CATCATTCTCACCTATGAACGCGCGTGATTGACAACCACTTCCGTTCTACTCTAGGCCGGGCGCATATCTCTTAGATTCTCCAATAGAATCTTCGTGGTATAAGCTAGATAGATGGCGGCATTCATGGGGATCCGGAATGTCTAACCTTGTCTGTGGTATTCCGAGTAAGATTCCGGTATTGAATGACTGTGACGAGCTTCAAACTCCTGAAGGCTGGGCGTGACGACAAACGCAAAAGAATCAAGGGATTCTATTCCAACCTGATTGAGAACCGACAGATGATTAGCCGTGCTTTGACAGAG
>NC_029777.3:33265902-33267967 GCF_000817695.3 Arachis duranensis
ATAGGACCATTTTCTTGAGAGGATTAAAAGTAGCCATTGATGATGGTGATGCCCTACATACAGCTTGCCATGGAAAGGAGTAAGAAGGATTGGATGAATGTAATAAGAAAGTAGAGATACGAGAGGAGCACAGCATCTCCATGCGCCTATCTGAAATTTCCACTATTGATTTACATAAGTATTTCTACCCCTTTTTATTTTCCATTTATTATTAATTTTTGAAACCTATCACCAATTAATCTGCCTAACTGAGATTTACAAGGTGACCATAGCTTGCTTCATACCAACAATCTCTGTGGGATCGACCCTTACTCACGTAAGGTATTACTTGGATGACCCAGTACACTTGCTGGTTAAGTTGAACGGAGTTGTGAGCTTCTCTAACAGTGCCTAGAACTCTTTTATCAAAATTTCGTCCACCAAGTTTTTGGCGCCGTTGCCGGGGATTGTTCGAGTATGGACAACTGATGATTCATCTTGTTGCTCAAATTAGGTAATTTTCTTTTCAAAAAGTTTTCAAAAATCTTTCAAAAATATTTTTTTATTATTATTTTTCGTTTTTCCAAAAATATTTTCGAAAAAAAAAATAATAAAAATCTAAAAAAATTAGAAAATCATAAAAATAAAAAATATTTTGTGTTTCTTGTTTTTCGTCTTGAGTCAATTTTTAAGTTTGGTGTCAATTGCATGCTTTAAAAATTTTTTCTTGCATTTTTCGAAAATTCCATGCATTCATAGTGTTCTTAATGATTTTCAAGTTGTTCTTGATAAGTCTTCTTGTTTGATCTTGATGATTTCTTGTTTTGTGTTGTTTGTTGTTTTTCATATGCATTTTTCGTTTGTTAGAGTCTATGCATTAAAGATTTCTAAGTTTGGTGTCTTGCATGTTTTCTTTGCATCAAAAATTTTTCAAAATTATGTTCTTGATGTTCATCATGATCTTCAAAGTGTTCTTGGTGTTCATCTTGACATTCATAGTGTTCCTGCATGCATCTTGTGTTTTAATCCCAAATTTTCATGTTTTGGGTCATTTTTGTGTTTGTCTCTCTCATAATTAAAAATTCAAAAATCAAAAAAATATCTTTTCCTTATTTTTCTCATAATTTTCGAAAATTTAAGTTGACTTAGTCAAAAAAATTTTCAAAATTAGTTGTTTCTTACAAGTCAAGTCAAATTTTCAATTTTAAAAATCTTATCTTTACAAAATCTTTTTCAAAAATTATATCTTTTTCATTTTTTTCTATTTTTCAAAAATTTCAAAAATCTTTTTCAAAATATTTTCAAAAATCTTTTTATTATCTTTATATCAAATTTTCGAAAATATGCTAACAATTAATGTGATTGGTTCAAAAATTTGAAGTTTGTTACTTTCTTGTTAAGAAAGATTCAATCTTTAAATTCTAGAATCTTATCTTGTAGTTTCGTGTTAGTTAAGTCATTTTAAAAATTAAATCTTTTTCAAAATACCTTTCTCTTAAAAATCTTATCTTTTTATCTTATCTTTTTCAAAATTAAATCTTTTTCAAAAACTTGATTTCAAAATATCTCATCTAACTTCCTATCTTCTAATCTTTTCAAATTTGATTTTAATATCTTTTTCAACTAACTTTTGGACTTTGTGTTTGTTTCTTATCTTTTTCAAAACCACCTAACTACTTTTCCCTCTCTAATTTTCGAAAATATCTCATCTCTTTTTCAAAAATTCTTTTTTGTTTTAAATTTTAATTTTAATCTTATCTTATATCTAATTTTCGAAAATTACTAACACCTTCTTTAAAATTATTTTCGAAATTCTCCCTCTCTTTTCTTATTCTATTTAATTATTTATTTACTAACACTTCTCTTCACCTCTCTTCATCTAAAAATCCGAACGCAATATATCCCTTGTGTTTGGATTCTTCACTTTTCTTTCTTCTACCCCCTTTCTTCTTCTACTAACATAAAGGAATCTCTATACTATGCCATAGAGGATTCCTCTTCTTTTCTTGTTTTCCTCTCTTTCATATGAGCAAGAACAAGGAAAAAGGCACTCTTGTTGAAATTGATCCAGAACCTGAAAGGACTT
>NC_029777.3:33268121-33270014 GCF_000817695.3 Arachis duranensis
AATAATAATAATGCAAGGAGAATGCTTGGTGACTTCACAAAGCCAACGTCCAAGTTTGATGGAAGAAGCATCTCCATTCCTGCCATTGGAGCCAATAACTTTGAGCTGAAACCTCAGCTAGTTGCCTTAATGCAACAAAACTGCAAGTTTTATGGACTTCCATCTGAAGATTCTTATAAGTTTTTAACTGAATTCTTGCAGATCTGTGAGACTGTAAAGACGAATGGAGTTGATCCTGAAGTCTACAGACTCATGCTTTTCCCTTTTGCTGTAAGAGATAGAGCTAGAATATGGTTGGATTCACAACCTAAGGATAGCCTGGACTCCTGAGATAAGCTGGTCACAGCCTTCTTGGATAAATTCTTTCCTCCTCAAAAGCTAGCAAGCTAAGAGTGGATGTTCAAACCTTCAAACAAAAAGATGGTGAATCCCTCTATGAAGCTTGGGAAAGATACAAGCAGCTGACCAAAAGATGTCCATCTGACATGTTTTCAGAATGGACCATATTTGATATATTCTATTATGGTCTATCTGAATTTTCGAAAATGTTATTGGACCATTCTGCAGGTGGATCTATTCACCTAAAGAAAACTCCTGAAGAAGCTCAAGAGCTTATTGACATGGTTGCAAATAACCAATTCATGTACACTTCTGAGAGGAATTCCATTAATAATGGTACGCCTCAAAGGAAGGGAGTTCTTGAGATTGATGCTCTGAATACCATATTGGCTCAGAACAAAGTGTTGACTCAGCAAGTCAACATGATCTCTCAAAGTCTAAATGGATGGCAAAATGCATCCAACAGTACTAAAGAGGCAGCTTTTGAAGAAGCTTATGATCCAGAGAACCCTGTAATGGCAGAGGTTAATTACATGGGTGAACCTTATGGAAACACCTATAACTCATCATGGAGAAATCATCCAAATTTCTTATGGAAGGATCAACAAAAGCCTCAACAAGGCTTTAACAATGGTGGACGCAATAGGCTGAGCAATAGCAAGCCTTTTCCATCATCCTCTTAGCAGCAGACAGAGAATTCTGAACAAAACACTTCTAATTTAGCCAATGTAGTCTCTGATCTGTCAAAGGCCACTTTCAGTTTCATGAGTGAAACAAGATCCTCCATCAAGAATCTGGAGGCACAAGTGGGCCAGCTGAGTAAGAAAGTCATTGAAACTTCTCCCAGTATTCTCCCAAGCAATACAGAAGAAAATCCAAAAGGAGAGTGCAAGGCCATTGATATAATCAATATGGCCGAATTTACAAGGGAGGAGGAGGACGAAAATCCTAGTGAGGAAGACCTCCTGGAACGTCCCTCAAGCAAGAAGGAGTTTCCTATTAAGGATCCAAAGGAATCTGAGGCTCATATAGAGACCATAGAGATTCCATTAAATCTCCTTCTGCCATTCATGAGCTCTGAAGACTATTCTTCCTCTGAAGAGGATGAAGATGTGATTGGAGAACAAGTTGCTCAATATTTAGGAGCTATCATGAAGCTGAATGCCAAGTTGTTTGGTAATGAGACTTGGGAAAGTGAACCTCCCTTGCTCATTAGTGAACTAGATACCTAGATTCAGCAAATTTTACCTCAAAAGAAACAAGATCCTGGCAAGTTTTTGATAACTTGTACCATAGGCACCATGACCTTTGCAAAAGCTCTATGTGATCTAGGGTCAGGGATAAATCTTATGCCACTCTCTGTAATGGAGAAGCTGGGGATCACTGAGGTACAACCTGCCTTGTTCTCATTACAATTGACAGACAAGTCATTGAGACAAGCTTATGGAATAGTAGAGGACGTGTTAGTAAAGGTTGAAGGCCTTTACATCCCTGCTGATTTCATAATCTTAGACACTAGGAAGGAAGAGGACGATTGCATCATCCTTGGAAGAG
>NC_029777.3:33270099-33270695 GCF_000817695.3 Arachis duranensis
CTCTGTGACAAAAGAGAGTAAGCATGAAGAGCTTCTCTTAGTTCAGAGTCAAAGAGAGCCCCCACAGTCAAACTCTAAGTTTGGTGTTGGGAGGCCACAACCAAACTCTAAGTTTGGTGTTAAGAACCCATATCCAAACTCTAAGTTTGGTGTTGGGACTATACAACATTGACCTGATCACCTTTGTGGCTCCATGAGAGCCCACTGTCAAGCTATTGACATTAAAGAAGCGCTTGTTGGGAGGCAACCCACTTTTATTTATCTAATTTTTATTTTATTCTATTTTATTGTTATTTTGTGTTTTATTAGGTACATGATCATGTGGAGTCACGAAAAAAATATAAAAATTAAAAATAGAATCAAAAACAGCAGAAGAAAAATCACACCCTGGAGGAAGCACAGACTGGCGTTCAACGCCAGTAAGGAGCATCTGGCTGGTGTTCAACGCCAGAACAGAGCATGAATCTGGCGCTGAACGCTAGAAACAAGCAACATTTTGGCGTTTGAACGCCAGGAATGTGCCTAGAGGAAAAGCTGGCGCTGAACGCCAGTAACAAGCATGAAACTGGCGTTCAACGCCAGAAACATGTTACATG
>NC_029777.3:33270820-33272408 GCF_000817695.3 Arachis duranensis
TCCTTGACACCTCAGGATCTGTGGACCCCACAGGATCACCTCAGGATCTGTGGACCCCACAGGATCCCCACCTAACACATTCCCACCTTACCTCCTAATCCTATTTTACTCTTCCCCATGTCACACTTCCCAAAACCCTTCACCAATCACCTCAATCTCTCTTTCCAATTACCCTCTTCAGCATTCACATCCATCCACTCTTCCCCATACACCCCACCTACCTTCAAAATTCAAAATCCATTTCCCATCCAATCCCACCCATATAGCCGAATACACACATCCTTCCATCTCCTCCATATCTTCTTCTTTTTCTTCATCTTTTCTTTCTTCTCTTGCTCGAGGGCGAGCAATTTTCTAAGTTTGGTGTGGTAAAAGCATAGCTTTTTGTTTTTTCATAACCATTGATGGCACCTAAGGCCAGAGAAACCTCAAAAAAAAAGGAGAGAAAAGGGAAGACAAAAGCTTCCACCTCTGAGTCATGGGAGATAGAAAGACTCATCTAAAGGGTTTATAGCTCAGTGGTAGAACATTTGACTGCAAATCAAGAGATCCCTAAGATACCTCAGGGGATAAATTGTCCTCCACACAATTATTGGGAGCAACTAAGGATAGGAGCACCAAAATTACTAGGAATTATTCAACAGAAGCAAGGAAGAGACATAGAGGAGCTCAAAGAGCACCATTGGTTCTTCAAGAAGGCACCACCCTTACTAAGGTGGACTCATTCCTTGTTCTTATTTTTTTGTTTTTCGATTTTTATGCTTCATGTTTATTTTTGTTTTGTGTCTCTACTTCATGATCATTAGTGTTTAGTAACTATGTCTTAAAGTTATGAATAATTCCATTAATCCTTCACCTCTCTTAAATGAAAAATGTTTTAATTCAAAAGAACAAGAAGTACATGAATTTCGAAATTATCCTTGAATTTAATTTAATTTTATTAATGTGGTGACAACACTTTTTGTTTTCTGAATGAATGATTGAACAGTGCATATTTTTGATCTTGTTGTTTATGAATGTTAAAATTGTTGGATCTTGAAAGAATGATGAATAAGAGAAATGTTATTGATAATCTGAAAAATCATGAAATTAATTCTTGAAGCAAGAAAAAGCAGTGAAAAAGAAGAAGCTTGCGAAAAAAAAAGAGAAGAAAGTGGCGAAAAAAATAGAAAGAAAAAAAGAAAAAGCAAGCAGAAAAAGCCAATAGCCCTTAAAACCAAAAGGCAAGGGTAAAAAGGATCCAAGGCTTTGAGCATCAATGGATAGGAGGGCCCAAGGAAATAAAATCCAGCCCTAAGCGGCTAAACCAAGCTGTCCCTAACCATGTGCTTGTGTCATAAAGGTCCAAGTGAAAAGCTTGAGACTGAATGGTTAAAGTCATGATCCAAAGCAAAAAGAGTGTGCTTAAGAGCTCTGGACACCACTAACTGGGGACTCTAGCAAAGCTGAGCCACAATCTGAAAAGGTTCACCCAGTTATGTGTCTATGGCATTTATGTATCCGGTGGTAATACTGAAAAACAAAGTGCTTAGGGCCACGGCCAAGACTCATAAAAGTAGCTGTGTTCAAGAATCAACATGCTTAACTA
>NC_029777.3:33273133-33276440 GCF_000817695.3 Arachis duranensis
AGGGTGTGGAGCTCTGCTGTACCTCAAGTTTCAATACAATTACTATTACTTTTTATTCAATTCTCTTTTATTCTTATTCCAAGATATACGTTGCACAACCCTTTGATGAATGTGATGATCTGTGACACTCATCATCATTCTCACCTATGAACGCGCATGACTGACAACCACTTCCGTTCTACTCTAGGCCGGGCGCATATCTCTTAGATTCCCCAACAGAATCTTCGTGGTATAAGCTAGATAGATGGCGGCATTCACGGGAATCCGGAAAGTCTAACCTTGTCTGTGGTATTCCGAGTAGGATTCCGGAAATCTGGAAAGTCTAACCTTGTCTGTGGTATTCCGAGTAAGATTCCGGTATTGAATGACTGTGACGAGCTTCAAACTCCTGAAGGCTGGGCGTGACGACAAATGCAAAAGAATCAAGGGATTCTATTCCAACCTGATTGAGAACCGACAGATGATTAGTCGTGCTGTGACAGAGCATTTGGATCATTTTCACTGAGAGGATGGGATGTAGCTATCAACAAGGGTGATGCCTCCAGACGATTAGCCGTGCAGTGACAGCGCATAGGACCATTTTCCCGAGAGGATTAAAAGTAGCCATTGATGATGGTGATGCCCTACATACAGCTTGCCATGGAAAAGAGTAAGAATGATTGGATGAATGTAATAATAAAGTAGAGATTCAAGAGGAGCACAGCATCTCCATGCGCCTATCTGAAATTTCCACTATTGATTTACATAAGTATTTCTACCCCTTTTTATTTTCCATTTATTATTAATTTTCGAAACCTATAACCAATTAATCTGCCTAACTGAGATTTACAAGGTGACCATAGCTTGTTTCATACCAAGAATCTCTGTGGGATCAACCCTTACTCACGTAAGGTATTACTTGGATGACCCAGTACACTTGCTGGTTAAGTTGAACGGAGTTGTGAGCTTCTCTAACAGTGCCTAGAACTCTTTTATCACAATTTCGTCCACCACTCATCATCCAACCTTATTTTTAGATAAATATTCCTTTAGATTGTTATAAAATAAATGGAAAAATATTTTCTTACTTAGCATATTATTGATTTTTTATTATCATCCTTAATTTATCAAAGCACATACATAAAATAGATAGTTTAAATATAACATATTTTTTTTGTCTTTTTGGTATAAGGAATGTATACGGTGGAATTCCAAAAAAGGAGGTCTACCACATGCTCACATTCTTTTATGGTTAAGTGGAGACCATAAGATAACAACGACAACTCAAATTGATCAGTTAATATCTTCAGAGTTGCCAGATCCTGTTCGGCACCCAAAATTGTTTAGAGCTGTATCTACATATATGATTCATGGACCATGTGGTAGAGCATTCTCAAAATCTCCCTGCATGAAAGATGGGTACTGCACCAAATATTATCCCAAGACATTCAGTAGAACCACGGTTATCGATGATAGTGGATACCCATCATATAGAAGACGAGACACAGGGGCGGTTACTGAGAAGAAGGGAGTCCATATGGATAATAGGAATGTGGTTCCATATAATGCATATCTGCTGATATCTTATCAAGCGCATGTTAATTTAGAGTACTGTAACAAGTCAAATGCTATCAAATATTTGTTTAAGTACATGAATAAAGGTCCAGACAGGGTAGCAGTTGGAGTTACAAAGGAAACTTCCAGTGGAGAGGATGCTCAGGTTATTGATGAGATCAAACAATTTTATGATTGCAGATATTTGTCTGCATGTGAGGCTGTGTGGAGAACCTTAGCATATGATATTCATCAAAGGTGGCCTTCAGTGATGAGATTAACTTTTCATTTGCCTGGAGAGCAAAATATCATCTTTAAAGATGATGACGATCTTGAAGAAATCGTGGAAGAAGAGGAAGGAAAATGTACGATGTTCTTAGCATGGATGGAGGCCAATAAAAAATTTGAAGCAGGTCAAACTTTGACGTATGCTGAGTTTCCAAATCAATTTGTTTATGATAGAGAATCAAGGGAATGGCATCCATGCAAAAGAGAGTATTCTATCGGGAGGTTAAATTATGTTCCGCTGGGTACAGGTGATATTTATTATATGAGAATTTTGTTAGCTGTTCACAGAGGTTGCACAACATATAAGTCTATTAGGACAGTTAATGGAATTACATATTCTAGCTTCCCAGATGCTTGCTATTCCATGGGACTACTGTGCGATGATAGGGAATTCATTGCAGCTATTAATGAGGTAGCTGAACTTGCATCTGGTGGTCAATTGAGAAAATTATTTGCGATGCTACTGATATCTAATAGCATTAGCAACCCAGAGCGTGTTTGGAATGCAACTTGGACATTATTAGCTGATGGAATACTATATGAGAGGAGAAAAGCTTTGAAATATCAAGGTATTTTACTATGTCTTTTTTTATATCAAGATTTTATTCTCTTATTATCTTTATTTTTATTAATAATATTAATAGTTTTATTTTGAAATTACTTATTAAATATTTCATAAAATCACCATGTGCTTTTGCTAGGAGTAAACGTGACTGATGATGAATTGAAAAACCTCTGCCTTTTTGAGATTGAGAAGATACTTAACAACAATGCGAGATCTTTAAGAGACTATCAATCAATGCCATATCCTGCGATGTCTGATGTTTGCCTTTTTCAGAATAAGCTGATAGAGGAGGAGTTAGCATATCACACAAATGAGTTGACTCATACAAACTTATATACGGAACAAAAGATGACTCATGAGCAAAGGTTAGTATTTGATGAGATACTCAATGCTGTTATTACAGACTCTGGTGGCTTTTACTTTGTTCATGGGCATGGTGGGTGTGGTAAGACATTTATCTGGAATGGACTTTCTTCTGCTATTCGGTCTAGAGGAAAGATCGTTTTAAATGTCACATCCAGTGGAATTGCTTCTTTACTCCTACCTGGTGGCAGAATGGCTCATTCTAGATTTTCAATGCCCATTACAATTACTGATGAATCTACTTGCAACATCAAGCATGGCAGCTTGAAGGCTGAGCTGCTCATTCAAAGTAGCTTAATAATTTGGGATGAAGCTCCAATGCTCAATAAAATGTGCTTTGAAGCACTTGATCGGACGCTCAGGGATCTTATGTCAGTTACCGATCAACATAAGACACATCAACCATTTGGTGGTAAGGTTGTTGTTCTAGGAGGTGATTTCAGACAGATACTTCCGGCGATTCCGAAAGGGAGTAGACACGATATATTGGCATCTGCTATTAACTCATCCCATCTGTGGTCGTTTTGTAAGGTTCTGAAACTGCATACGAATATGAGA
>NC_029777.3:33276472-33279857 GCF_000817695.3 Arachis duranensis
CTAATTGGATACTTGATGTTGGAAATGGAAATATTATCTCTGTTGTTGGTGATGAATCAGAAGTTAAAATTTCAGATGATCTATTGATTACAACTACTGATGATATTCTCTCTCATTTGGTAGACTTTGCATACCCAAATTTGTTGCAAAACATGTCAGATTACAGGTATTTTCAGAGTAGGGCAATTCTTGCACCCAAGCTTGAGAGTGTCGAGAAGGTAAACGATTTTGTCTTAACAATCTTTCCAGGAATAGAAAAGGAGTATTTGAGCTCTGACACAACATGTCAAGCTGATGAGAATGAAGATGTACAACAGGAGTGGTTCACACCAGAGTTCCTAAATGACATCAAATGTTCGGGACTACCCAATCACAAGTTGACTTTGAAGCGAGGAGTCGCTATAATGCTACTGTGAAACATAGACCAGACTTCAGGTTTATGCAACGGGACAAGATTAATAGTTAACAAACTTGGCAGCAACGTAATTGGAGCGACGGTAGTGACTGGTAGAAATATTGGAGATAAAGTGCACATTCCAAGAATGAACTTGATCCCTTCAGATTCAGGATTGCCATTTAAGTTCCAACGGAGACAATTTCCATTAACAGTGTGCTTTGCAATGACCATTAACAAGAGTCAGGGTCAATCATTATCACATGTAGGGCTTTATTTGCCAAAATCAGTTTTCACACATGGACAACTTTATTTTGCTTTGTCAAGAGTTGAGAGTCGCAGTGGCCTGAGGGTTTTAATTCTAGACGAAGACGGCAATCCAAAGTCATCAACAACAAATGTCGTGTTCAAAGAGGTTTTTAATAATATTTAGGTAAGAATAATATTATTTTCATTCTAATAGCAAGTTATGATTCATACTTTTGTAAAATATTTACTATAGATATAACTAATTTATCTATAACTCTTTTTTCAGATTTGAAATGAAATGTATAACAAGGAGCACAACATCCTATGCCAATTGCTTTTCTAATGAAGTTAGTAAGATATTAGGTTGCCGATAAATTTTTATTAGCTTTTTAATATAAAATTTAGTGTAAAATTAACATGCTATTATTACAGTTATATATGTTCTTTTTTTTCATGTCTCCCTCCTTATGGTTCAAGAATATTATAAACTTCAAACTCTTCTATTTATATTTTACTTTGAATAAAGATAAAACAACATATTTAACATGTTTATTATATAACGACGATGATAGTATTATACTAAATTTAAAAAATATATTATTATAAAATATTATTTTTAAATTAACTTATTAAATTTAAATATAAGCCCGTGCATCGCACGGGTTTAACACTAGTAGTAAAACAAACAAAAAGTCAATTAGTTAGTTGAAAAAGATTTGAAAATCAATTTTGAAAAGATAAGGAGTTAGAAAAGATTTTGAAATTGATTTTGAAAAAGATATGATTTGAAAAGATATGATTGAAAAGATATTGTTGAAAAAGATTTGATTTTTAAAATTAAAATTGATTACTTGACTAAGAAGAAACTAAAAGATATGATTCTAGGATTTAAAGATTGAACCTTTCTTAATAAGAAAGTAACAAACTTCAAATTTTTGAATCAATCACATTAATTGTTAGTAAAGTTTTCGAAAATTATGAAATAAAATTAAGAAAAAGATTTTGAAAATCAATTTTAAAATTTTCAAAAAATAAGAAGAAAAATGAAAAAGATTTGATTTTTGAAAAAAAAATATTTTGAAAAGATAGGATTTTTAAAATTGAAATCTTGACTTGACTAACAAGAAATAACTTATTTTAAAAATTTTTGACTAAGTCAACCCAAAGATTTCAAAATTTATGAGAGAAATAAGGGAAATATATTTTTTTATTTTTGAATTTTTAATGAGGAGAGAGAAAAACACAAATATGACACAAAACATGAAAATTTTGGATCAAAACCAATGATGCATGCAAGAACACTATGAATGTCAAGATGAACACTAGGAACATTATGAAGATCATAATGAACATCAAGAACTTATTTTGGAAAAATTTTCAAGAAAAGAAAAACATGCAAGACACCAAACTTAGAAAATTTTCATGTTTAGACACTATCAATTAAAAAATGCATATGAAAAACAACAAAAGACACAAAACAAGAAAATATGAAGATCAAACAAGAAGACTTACGAATAACAACTTGAAGATCATGAAGAATGCAATGCATGAAATTTTCAAAAAAAAATGCATAAATTTTAAAAACATCCAATTGACACCAAACTTAAAAATTGACTCAAGACTCAAACAAGAAACACAAAAAAATTTTTGATTTTTTGATTTTATTAATTTTTTGGATTTTTCGAAAATTTCATTTCGGAAAAACGAAAACAAATAAAAAATTTTTGAAAGATTTTTGAAAACTTTTTGAAAAGAAAATTACCTAATCTGAGCAACAAGATGAACCGTCAGTTGTCCAAACTCAAACATTGCCCAGCAATGCCGCCAAAAACTCGATAGGCAAAATTATAACTCATACTTTTCACAACTCAAATAATTCCTAGCAATGGCTTCAAAAACTTGGTGCACAATACTACGGTTCACACACATTCTTCACAACTTCGCACAACTAACCAGCAAGTGCACTAGGTCGTCCAAGTAATAAACCTTACGTGAGTAAGGGTCGATCCCACAGAGATTGTTGGTATGAAGCAAGCTATGGTCATCTTGTAAATCTCAGTCAGGCGAATTCTAATGGTTATAATGGTTTTTGAATATAAAGATAAATAAAGCATAAAATAAAGATAGAGATACTTATGTAATTCATTGGTGGGAATTTCAGATAAGCGCATGAAGATACTATGTTCCTTCTGAATCTCTGCTTTCCTACTGCTTTCATCCAATCATTCTTACTCCTTTCCATGGCAAGCTATATATTGGGGGATCACCGTTGTCAATGGCTACTGATGAGCGGATAATTTATACGCTTTTTGGCATTATTTTTAGTATATTTTTAGTATGTTCTAGTTAGTTTTTAGTATATTTCTATTAGTTTTTAGTTAAAATTCACTTTTCTGGCGTTTACTATGAGTTTGTGTGTTTTTCTATGATTTCAGGTATTTTCTGGCTGAAATTGAGGGACTTGAGCAAAAATCTGATTCAGAGACTAAAAAGGACTGCAGATGCTGTTGGATTCTGACCTCCCTGCACTCGAAGTAGATTTTCTGGAGCTACAGAATCCCAATTGGTGCGCTCTTAACGGCGTTGGAAAGTAGACATCCTGGGCTTTCCAGCAATGTTTAATAGTCCATACTTTGCCCAAGATTTGATGGCCCAAACTGGTGTTCCAAATCAGCTTTAAAACTGCCCGGCGTTAAACGCCGGAACTGACACAAGAATGGGAGTTAAACGCCCAAACTGGCA
>NC_029777.3:33280909-33284663 GCF_000817695.3 Arachis duranensis
CTTTAGACTGAAGCTTTAGACTAACATTGCATGATTCTTGGAATTCTCATTAAGAATTTTGATATTTTTATTTTTCCTCTTCACTTAATTTTCAAAAAAAATCCAAAAAAAATTTACAAAATCATAAAAAAACCAAAAATATTTTATGTTTCTTATTGAGACACTAGTCTCATGTTAAGTTTGGTGTCAATTGCATGTTTCTGTTCTCCTTGCATTTTTCGAATTCATGCATGTGTCCCCATTAATCTTCAAGTTGTTCTTGATGATTTCATTGCTCTAATCTTTAAATTCTCTTGACTTGAGTGTTTTGTGTTTCTCATGTGCATTCTCATTTTGTTAGTGTCAGTAGTATACAAATTGCTAAGTTTGGTGTCTTGCATGCATTGTTATTTGATTTTAGTTGCATTTTGATTATTCCTCATTATTAAAAATCCAAAAAAAAAATTAATTTGTGTCTTTTCAAGTCAATAATACAGAGAATTGAAGATTCAGAATATACAGCAGAGGAATTATACAGAAAAAGCTGGGCGTTCAAAAATGCCCAGTGAAGAAGGCAAACTGGCATTTAAACGCCAGCCAGGGTGCCTGGTTGGGCATTTAACGCCCAAAAGGGTAGTGGTTTGGGCGTTAAATGCCAGAATGTGCACCATTCTGGGCGTTTAACGCAAGGATGGCACAAGAGGGAAGATTTTGTTTTCAAATCATTTTTTTTAAGTTTTCAAAATCTTTTCAAAATCAAATCTTTTTCAAATCAAATCTTTTCAATCAAACCTTTTTCAAAATCAATTTCTTTCCATTTTCAAAGATACCTGCTATCAATTAATGATTTGATTCAACATTTCAAGTATGTTGCCTTTTCTGTTGAGAAAGGTTTAATGTTTGAATCATATCTTTTCTTGTTAGCCAAGTAATTAATTTTCAAAATCAAATCTTTTTAAATTGTTTTTCAAATCATATCTTCTCAATCACATCTTTTTATAACCATAACTTTTCAATCATATCTTCCTAATCACATCTTTTTCAAAATAGTTTTCAATCATATCTTTTTAATTTCTAATTTCAAAATTTTTTTTCAAAAAATCACTTGATTTCTTTTTTTTCACTCTTAGTTTTTGAAAATCAATTATTGTTTTTCAAAATGTTTTTAAAATCTTTCACTTAATTTTCGAAAATTACTTCCCTTTTTCTCACATCCTTCTATATATGGACTAACACTACTCCTCAATGCACAATTCGAACTCCATCTTTCATTGATAAGTTCGAATTCTTCTACTTCTTCCTTCTATTTTTCTTTTCCTCTGACATCTCAAGGAATCTCTATACTGTGACATAGAGGATTCCATATTTTCTTGTTCTCTTCTCTTTCATATGAGCAGGAGCAAAGACAAAAGTATTCTTGTTGAGGCTGACCCTGAACCTGAAAGGACCTTGAAGCGAAAGCTAAGAGAAGCTAAGGCACAACTCTCTGTAGAGGACCTAACAGAAATCTTCAAAGAAGAAGAACCCATGGCAGCCGAAAACAACAACAATGCCAACAATGCAAGGAAGGTGCTGGGTGACTTTACTGCACCTACTCCCGACTTCTATGGGAGAAGCATCTCTATCCCTGCCATTGGAGTTCTATGGGAGAAGCATCTCTATCCGTGCCGTTGGAGCAAACAACTTTGAGCTTAAGCCTCAATTAGTTTCTCTAATGCAACAGAATTGCAAGTTCCATGGACTTCCATTGGAAGATCCTCATCAGTTTTTAGCTGAGTTCTTGCAAATCTATGACACCGTCAAGACTAATGGGGTTGACCCTGAGGTCTACAGACTTATGCTATTCCCTTTTGCTGTAAAAGACAGAGCTAGGGTATAGTTGGACTCACAACCTAAAGAAAGCCTAAACTCTTGGGAAAAGCTAGTCAATGCCTTCTTGGCAAAATTCTTTCCACCTCAAAAACTGAGTAAGCTTAGAGTGGAAGTCCAAACCTTCAGACAGAAGGAAGGAGAATCCCTCTATGAAGCTTGGGAAAGATACAAACAATTGATCAGAAAGTGTCCCTCTGACATGCTTTCTGAATGGAGCATCATAGGTATTTTCTATGATGGTCTGTCTGAACTGTCCAAGATGTCTTTGGATAGCTCTGCTGGAGGATCTCTTCATCTAAAGAAGACGCCTGCAGAAGTTCAAGAACTCATTGAAATGGTTGCAAATAACCAATTCATGTACACTTCTGAAAGGAATCCTATGAACAATGGGACGAATCAGAAGAAAGGAGTTCTTGAGATTGATACTCTGAATGCCATATTGGCTCAGAACAAAATATTGACCCAGCAAGTCAATATGATTTCTCAAAGTCTGTCTGGAATGCAAAATGCACCAGGCAGTACTAAGGAAACTTCATCTGAAGAAGAAGCTTATGATCCTGAGAACCCTTCAATTGAAGAGGTGAATTACATGGGAGAACCCTATGGAAACACCTATAATCCTTCATGGAGAAATCATCCAAATCTCTCATGGAAGGATCAACAGAGACCTCAAGAAGGTTCCAATAACAATAATGGTGGAAGAAACAGGTTTAGCAATGGCAAGCCTTTTCCATCATCTTCTCAGCAACAGAGAGAGAATTCTAAGCAGAACTCACTCATGCGGTACTTCATTGTGTGATATATATAAGATCCATCTGTATAGATATCATCATCTACATCCAGAAAGCCATATGCAGTTTCATGACTGAAACAAGGTCCTCCATTAGGAATTTGGAGGCACAAGTGGGACAGCTGAGCAAGAAAATTACTGAACTCCCTCCTAGTACTCTTCCAAGCAACACAGAAGAAAATCCAAAAGGAGAGTGCAAGGCCATCAACATGGCCGAATTTGGAGAGGAGGGAGAGGCAGTGAACGCCACTGAGGAAGACCTCAATGGACGTCCACTGGCCTCCAATGAGTTCCCCAATGAAGAACCATGGGAATCTGAGGCTCCCACTGAGACCATAGAAATTTCATTGGATTTACTTCTGCCATTCATGAGCTCTGATGAGTATTCTTCCTCTGAAGATGATGAAGATGTCACTGAAGAGCAAGTTGCTAAATACCTTGGAGCAATCATGAAGTTAAATGACAAGTTATTTGGTAATGAGACTTGAGAGAACGAACCTCCTTTGCTCACCAAAGAACTGGATGACTTGTCTAGGCAGAAACTACCTCAAAAGAGACAAGATCCTGGGAAGTTCTCAATACCTTGCACCATAGGCACCATGATCTTCAAGAAGGCCTTGTGTGACCTAAGGTCAAGCATAAACCTCATGCCTCTCTCTGTAATGGAGAAGTTAGGAATCTTTGAGGTGCAAGCTGCAAAAATCTCACTAGAGATGGCAGACAATTCAAGAAAACAAGCTTATGGACTTGTAGAGGATGTTCTGGTAAAAGTTAAAGACCATTACATCTCTGCTGATTTCATAGTCCTAGAGACTGGGAAGTGCATGGATGAATCCATCATCCTTAGCAGACCCTTCCTAGCCACAGTAAAGGCTGTGATTGATGTGGACAGAGGAGAATTGATCATTCAAGTGAATGAAGAATCCCTTGTGTTTAAGGCTCAAGGATATCCCTCTGTAACCATGGAGTGGAAGCATGAAGAGCTTCTCTCAAAACAGAGTCAAACAGAGCCCCCACAGTCAAACTCTAAGTTTGGTGTTGGGAAGCCACAACTAACTTCTAAGTTTGGTGTTGAACCCCCACATTCAAGCTCTAAGTTTGGTGTTGGGAGGC
>NC_029777.3:33284796-33285234 GCF_000817695.3 Arachis duranensis
CAACCCAATGTTATATTTTTCTATATTTCCTTTGTTATTTTATGTTTTCTGTAGGTTGATGATCATGAGAAGTCACAAAATCAATTGAAAAAGCAAAAACAGAAAGAAAAACAGAAAGAAAAATAGCACACCCTAGAGGAGAATTTGCTGGCGTTTAAACGCCAGTAAGGCTAGCAGATGGGCGTTTAACACCCAGTCTGGCACCATTCTGGGCGTTTAACGCCAGAAAGGGGCACCAGACTGGCGTTAAACGCCAGGAAAGGGCAAAAAGTTGGCGTTAAATACCAGAAATGGGCATCAGCCCGGCGTTTAACGCCAGAATTGGCATGAAGAGCAATTTTGCTCGCCACTTGGTGCAGGGATGACTTTTCCTTGACACCTCAGGATCTGTGGACCCCACAGGATCCCCACCTTCCCCACCACTCTCTCTCTTCTTCA
>NC_029777.3:33285255-33285814 GCF_000817695.3 Arachis duranensis
CTCTCTCTCTTCTTCTTCACCCATTCACCAATCACCTTAACACCTCTTCCCCAAAAACCCTTCACCTATCAAATCCCATCTTTCTCTTCACCACTCACATCCACCCTTCACAAAACCCCACCTACCTCACCATTCAAATTCAAACCAGTTTCCCTCCCAAACCCACCCATATATGACCGAACCCTACCCCTCTCTCCACCCCTATATAAGCCCATCTTCACTCCTTCATTTTCACACAACCTAAACACTACTTCTCCCCCTTTGGCCGAACCACAAAGCCTCCTCCATCTCCTTCATTTCTTCTTCTTCTACTCTCTTCTTTCTTCTTTTGCTCGAGGACGAGCAAACCTTTTAGGTTTGGTGTGGTAAAAGCATTGCTTTTTGTTTTTCCATAACCATTTATGGCATCCAAGGCCGGAGAAACCTCTAGAAAGAGGAAAGGGAAGACAAAAGCTTCCATCTCTGAGTCATGGGAGATGGAGAGATTCATCTCAAGGGTGCATCAAGACCACTTCTATGAAGTTGTGGCCTTGAAGAAGGTGATCCCCGAGGTCCCTTT
>NC_029777.3:33285887-33286262 GCF_000817695.3 Arachis duranensis
GAGAGATTCAAGAGGAAAGCCGGTTCAATTGAGAAGGCATGACCTCAAGCCCGTGGCTAGGGGATGGTTGGAGTTTATCCAACGCTCAATCATTCCCACTAGCAACCGGTCTGAAGTTACTATAGACCGGGCCATCATGATTCATAGCATCATGATTGGAGAGGAAGTAGAAGTTCATGAGGTTATATCCCAAGAACTTTATAAGGTGGCGGGCAAGTCCTCTACCTTGGCAAGGTTAGCCTTTCCTCATCTCATTTGTCACCTCTGTTATTCAGTTGGAATTGACATTGAGGGAGACATCCCCATTGATGAGGACAAGCCCATCCCTAAGAAAAGGATGGAGCACACAAGAGATCCCACTCATCATGAGATCCC
>NC_029777.3:33286315-33287008 GCF_000817695.3 Arachis duranensis
GGATGCACTTTCCTCCACAAAACTATTGGGAGCAACTGAACACCTCCCTAGGAGAATTGAGTTCCAACATGGGACAACTAAGGGTGGAGCACCAAGAACATTCCATTCTCCTCCATGAAATTAGAGAAGATCAAAGAATCATGAGAGAGGAGCAACAAAGGCAAGGAAGAGACATTGAGGAGCTCAAGCACTCCATAAGATCTTCAAGAGGAAGAACAAGCCGCTATCACTAAAGTGGACCCGTTCTTTAATTTCCTTGTTCTTTCTTTTTCTGTTTTCCGAAAAAAATCATGCTTATGTTTATCTATGTTTGTGTCTTGTGATCATTAGTGTCTTAGTGTCTATGCCTTAAAGTTATGAATGTCCTATAAATCCATCACCTCTCTTAAATGAAAAATGTTCTTAATTGAAAAAGAGAAGAATCGCATGAATTTTAAATTTTATAATAGATTAATTATTTTGATGTGGTGGCAATATTTTTGTTTTCTAAATGTATGCTTAAACAGTGCATATGACTTTTGAATTTGTTGTTCATGAATGTTGGCTCTTGAAAGAATGATGAAAAAGGAGACATGTTACTGAGGATTTGAAAAATCATAAAAATGATTCTTGAAGCAAGAAAAAGCAGTGAATACAAAAAAAAAGAGAAGGAGAAAAACGAAAAAAAGGGAGAAAAGAAAACGAAAAAAACGA
>NC_029777.3:33287132-33288545 GCF_000817695.3 Arachis duranensis
TTGGGGACTCTAGCAAAGCTGAGTCACAATCTGAAAAGGTTCACCCAGTTATGTGTCTGTGGCATGTATGTATCCGGTGGTAATACTGGAAGATAGAGTGCTTTGGGCCACGGCCAAGACTCAATAAGTAGCTGTGTTCAAGAATCATCATACTTAACTAGGAGAATCAATAACACTATCTGGATTCTGAGTTCCTAAAGAAGCCAATCATTTTGAATTTCAAACGATAGAGTGAGATGCCAAAACTGTTCAGAGGCAAAAAGCTAAAAGCCCCGCTCATCTAATTAATACTGATCTTCATAGATGTTTTTGGAATTCATTGTATATTCTCTTCTTTTTATCTTATTTGATTTTCAGTTGCTTGGGGACAAGCCACAATTTAAGTTTGGTGTTGTGATGAGCGGATAATTTATACGCTTTTTGGCATTGTTTTTAGTATGTTTTTAGTATGTTCTAGTTAGTTTTTAGTATATTTCTATTAGTTTTTAGTTAAAATTCACTTTTCTGGTGTTTACTATGAGTTTGTGGGTTTTTCTGTGATTTTAGGTATTTTCTGGCTGAAATTGAGGGACTTGAGCAAAAATCTGATTCAGAAACTAAAAAGGACTGCAGATGCTGTTGGATTCTGACCTCCCTGCACTCGAAATGGATTTTCTGGAGCTACATAAGCCCAATTGGCGCGCTCTTAACGGCGTTGGAAAGTAGACATCCTGGGCTTTCCAGAAATGTATAATAGTCCATACTTTACCCAAGATTTGATGGCCCAAACCGGCGTTCCAAATCAGCTTTAAAACTGCCCGGCGTTAAACGCCGGAACTGGCACAAGAATGGGAGTTAAACGCCCAAACTGGCATAAAAGCTGGCGTTTAACTCCAAGAAGAGTCTCTACACGAAAATGCTTCAATGCTCAGCCCAAGCACACACCAAGTGGGCCCGGAAGTGGATTTTTATGTCATTTACTCACTCTGTACACCTTAGGTTACTAGTTTTCTATAAGTAGGACCTTTCACTATTGTATTTTGAAAACTACTAGTTCTTTATAAATAAGACCTTTTGCTATTGTATTTTCATCTTGGTAGCTATCTTTGTTCTTATGCTATCTTAGATAATTGGGAGGCTGGCCTCACGGCCATGCCTAGACCTTGTTCTTATGTATTTTCAACGGTGGAGTTTCTACACACTATAGATTAAGGTGTGGAGCTCTGCTGTACCTCGAGTATTAATGCAATTACTATTGTTCTTCTATTCAATTCGGCTTATTCTTATTCCAAGATATCACTTGTCCTTCAACTTGATGAATGTGATGATCCGTGACACTCATCATCATTCTCACCTATGAACGTGTGACTGACAACCACCTCCGTTCTACCTTCGATTGGGTGAATATCTCTTGGATTCCTGATTGCACGATGC
>NC_029777.3:33288654-33292041 GCF_000817695.3 Arachis duranensis
TCTGTGGTATTTTGAGTAGGATTCAATGATTGAATGACTGTGATGAGCTTCAAACTCCTGAAGGCTGGGCGGTTAGTGACAGATGCAAAAGAATCACTGGATTCTATTCCAACCTGATTGAGAACCAACAGATGAATAGCCGTGCCGTGACAGGGTGCATTGAACATTTTCACTGAGAGGATGGGAGGTAGCCACTGACAACAGTGAAACCCTATATACAGCTTGCCATGGAAAGGAGTAAGAAGGATTGGATGAAGACAGTAGGAAAGCAGAGAGACGGAAGGGACCAAGCATCTTCTTACGCTTATCTGAAATTCCCACCAATGAATTACATAAGTATCTCTATCTTTATCTTTATGTTTTATTCATCATTCATAACCATTTGAGTTTGCCTGACTAAGATTTACAAGGTGACCATAGCTTGCTTCATACCAACAATCTCTGTGGGATCGACCCTTACTCGCGTAAGGTTTATTACTTGGACGACCCAGTACACTTGCTGGTTAGTTGTGCGAAGTTGTGATAAAGAGTTGAGATTGCAATTAAGCGTACCATGTTGATGGCGCCATTGATGATCACAATTTCATGCACCAGCTACCATCCGTCCTCTCAGTGAAAATGGTCTAGGTGCGCTGTCACCGCATGGCTAATCATCTGTCGGTTCTTGATCATGTAAGAATAGGATTTACTATCCTTTTGCATTGTCACCACGCCCTACAGTCGCGAGTTTGAAGCTCGTCACAGACATTCAATCCCTGAATCCTACTCGAAATACCACAGACAAGGTTTAGACTTTCCGGATTCTCAAGAATGCTGCCAATTGATTCTAGCTTATTCCACGAAGATTCTGATTAAGGAATTCAAGAGATATTCATTCGAGCTTATTTGCATGTAGAACGAAAGTGGTTGTCAGGTACACGTTCATAAGTGAGAATGGTGATGAGCGTCACATAATCATCACATTCATCAAGTTCTTGGGTGCGAATGGATATCTTAGAATAAGAATAAGCGTGAATTGAATAGAAGAACAATAGTACTTTGCATTAATACTCGAGGAACAGCAGAGCTCCACACCTTAATCTATGGTGTGTAGAAACTCCACCGTTGAAAATACATAAGTGATAATGGTTCAGGCATGGCCGAATGGCCAGCCTCCACAAAAGTCTAAGATACCATAAAACTTATCAAAGATCCCTAGTACAATAGTAAAAAGTTCTATTTATACTAAACTAGCTACTAGGGTTACAGAGATAAGTAATTGATGTAGAAATCCACTTCTAGGGCCCACTTGGTGTGTGCTTGGGCTGAGCTTGAGCTTTACACGTGCAGAGGCTTCTCATGGAGTTAAACCCCAAGTTGTAACGTATTTTTGGCGTTTAACTTTGGTTTCTGATGTGTTTCTGGCGTTTTACTCCAGAATGCAGCATGGAACTGGCGTTGAACGCCAGTTTGTGTCATATAAACTTGAATAAAGTATAAACTATTATATATTGCTGGAAATCCCTGGATGTCTACTTTCCAACGCAATTAAGAGCGAGCCATTTGGAGTTTTGTAGCTACAGAAAATCCATTTCGAGTGCAGGGAGGTCAGAATCCAACAACATCTGTAGTCCTTTTTCAGCCTCCTATCAGATTTTTTTCTCAGGTCCCTCAATTTCAGCCAGAAAATACCTGAAATCACAGAAAAACACACAAATTCATAGTAAAGTCCAGAAATGTAAATTTCTAATAAAAACATCCCTAAAAGTAGCTAGATCCTACTAAAAACTACCAAAAAAATAATGCCAAAAAGCGTATAAATTATCCGCTCATCAACAATCACCTTCCAACAATCCTACAATAAGACACAAGAACACGACTTCCGGTGTTTGTGTGTACAATGCTTTGTTAAAACAATCCAAGTAATCTCGGATACTCTCACCAACTTTTTGTTCTACATGAAGCAACAAAATTGGACGCTTGTCTTGAGTTCTTCTGGTGGTGAAATGTGCAAGAATTTTTAACTTGATATCGGTAAAAGAAAAATGAATTCAGACGGTATGGAATTAAACCAAGTCATTATTGGTCCCGACAATGTTACCGAAAAAGCTTTACATCAGATAACATCTCATACTCCTTCTAGATTCGATCATTCTTGCTTAAAATGTATCTATGTACTCTTAAGGATCTGATATTCTTTCATACTTCAAATTTGTTGGTTTGTCAAAGCTTTTTGGCAATCGGACTTATAGGACGTGAGAAGAAAATGAAGTCTATCCCATGATAACATGTTCCAGAGTATCGCTATGCCTTTTAAGACTTTCACTCCTTTGCGAAGTTCTTCTCCTTTTAGACTGACTGGTCGAGATTTTGTTCATGACCTTCTTCCTGGCACACAATGTCCTCCCTCACGTTGGGGAGACTCCCTTCTATTTCTCTAAGGAGAGTGAAACTGATGACGATCATCCTCCTGATGTCGCCTATGTCCTTGGTTTGGGGTCTTTTGTCGCAACTATCATGCCAGTCTCTTGTCATACGACTTCAAGATCGAGGTTGTCGTGATTACTATCGTTCTACAAGATGGTGTTCTAACTCTTGCTCACGATGGCACATTTCTTATATAGCATGGACATAATCCTCCCCTAAGCCAACAAAGTACTGACCTCCGGTGTTTTGACCTTCTCAAAGACCAAACCCAAGGGGTTTGATCTTGACATTCTCTTTCATTGGGATTGGGAGTAAAGTCAGTCTCGTGTCCATCGTCACCGTCTTGTTTTTCCTTGTGAGGTGTTACCGAGTGAACAATTGAATGTATTCAATCATCCATGGTGCCAACAACTTAGGATCTCCACAGATGATGCCAGGGCATTTTGGCCAGTTTCACTGACCTTTTCTTTATTGTTTTTAGGGTAGTTTTATGCATTTTCTTAGGAAATAAGCAAGTATTTGGTTGAAAATGCAATCATACCATGATTCAAACAAATATTGTGAATTTTGAATGATTTCGTGAGAATTATGCATGAATTATATGATAAATTGGATGATGCATGATCCCATGATTAAGAGCAAGACTTTGATGCACTTTGTTTGATTGACTTCAGGCCAAAAGAAGAAAAGAAGAGCCACATTAGTGGCCACGTTAGTTACACTAACGTAGGCACTAACGTGGAAGGAAGGAAAGCCCCACCTTTAGTGAGAAAAGTTAGTGGCATTAACTTTGAAGAAAGAAAATAGAGCCAACGTTAGTGACACTTAACATTATCACTAACTTTGGACCAAGCTCATAAGTGGCCACGTTAGTTGCCACGTTAACTTAGTTAACGTGGCCTCTAACGTTAAGAAGAAAAGGGGACGCCAACATTAGTGACATTCAACTTTATCACTAACGTTGGCCAAGTCACAAGAAGC
>NC_029777.3:33293614-33296181 GCF_000817695.3 Arachis duranensis
TATCACTCCAATATGATTCGTCTAACTAGGATAATCAATTAACCATTGATTGCTTAATCCGTTAATCTCTGTGGGATTCGACCCCACTCTATTGTGGGTTTTACTTGACGACAAATTGGTACACTTGCCGAAGGGGAATTTGTTGCGAGACAAGTTTTCCATGCATCAAGTTTATGGCGCCGTTGCCGGGGATTAATCGTGATTAACAAACTACCGGTTGATTGATTTACTAGATTAGACACTTTTCTTTTGTCTTTGTTTTCTTTTGTTTCTTTATTTTCTTTTGCTAACTAACTGTTTGTGATATTGCCTTACTGGAAATTTTCTCATCTGTGACAATGGAGATTCCAATTTCTTTTGGTGATTATTGTTTGAGACAGAGCTCTCTGCAGGAAAGAAAGGAGCATCCATCATATTTTAGTCAATCAAATTTCATGGGAAACTCTCCACCACCACAGAATGATTCACTTTACTATGCTCATGGTGGGTGGGAGTATCAAGAACATGAAATGGGGTACTTTCCAGAGCCACAAAATGATCCATATTTTGGTGAAATTGATCACTACTCAAGTTGTGGCTGGGAAGATCATAATCAAAGAGATTTCACTTATTCATACGCAATTCATCAAGAGCCATCACCTCTCAATTATACAACCTCACCTCTAAGTATTATATGCCTAAATTCTTCATCATTTGAGTATGCCTCAGCACAAAAGTCTTTACCAAATCCATACAACTCATTTTACCATCCACAAAACTCAGTCCACTACCCACAAGAGTCATACCACTTTCAGAACACACAACCACAAAACAACCAATTCCATTCACAAACCAACCCCGCCTAACCATTACAACCTACCCAACCACCTTTAGATAGACTTGCTAGGATGGAACTCTTCATGGAAGAGCTCAAAAGAAGTAGAGAAGAAGAGAGACTCACTAGGATAAAACTCCTCCTTGAAGAAATAATGAAGACAAACGAAGAGGAGAAAATAGCAAGAAGGGACCATGAAGAAAAATTGAGACAGAATGCACTAATCTATTCTAAAGAACAATTCATTGAAGAGCCGAGAGCACAAAGAGAGACCACTTCACTCTCTCCAGAAACAGAGGAGTTCATTCAAAGGTCAAGAACAATGGAGGAAGTCAATCAAGGGAGCCCACACTCCAATGAAACAGAGAGTTGCATAGAGGGTGAGTTCATTGAACCACCAATTCAAGAAGTTCTTGATGAAGAGGATGCTCCACCCATCATACAATACCCAAATTCTGAAATCAAGGTGGTAAAGGCAATCAACATGAACCCTAAAAAAAGGATGGTGACCAAGAAAAGAAGGACAACATTTATGAAGAAGAAAAGGTCAACCAAAAGCCATCCCACCCCTACCCCAACAAGCAAGTTTACTCAAGCTAACAACAGAAGAAGGCTTGCTGGGGAGAGGCACTCAAAACAAGGGGCATTAACTGGCTCCTCTTTCCTCTTGAGGTCATTCCTCTTAACAAACTGGAAGAAGAGGAAGAAAGTCGTGAACAACATGTCAAGCTAATGACATTAAAAGAGCGCTTGTTGGGAGGCAACCCAACCGTAGGTAACATTTCCTTGTTTTGCTTAGTTTACTTTCAATAATTTGGCATATGATTGCACTCTAAGTTTGGTGTTGCCATGCAACAATTTGAATTTCAATCTTCACTGGGTACTTGCAACATTCTAGATTGACAGTGGCACACTAAGTTTGGTGTTGCCACTAAACTTTCATGCAAAGTACCATGCCAACACCACTTGTTAATGCAATCAAAATACCAGCAACACCACTTGTTTGTATAATCATAATGCCTTTGCTTCTTAGGCTTGCGGTGTTATCCTTAATTTTTGCTTGCTTAACCACATACATCACTTACATTTTAGTATGTAAAACGTTCATGACCCATCATAGACCCCACCACCACTGTTTTATTTGCTGCTTGAAGACAAGCAATTAGTCTAAATTGGTGTGGGAAGGGAGAAAAGTAGGAGAAAAAGGGCAACAACAATAAAGATGAATTACAAGGTGGTAAAGTTCCTTTTTTCTCTTACTCATTTCCATTACATTCAACTGCATGATTGTCTTCTAAGTTCTTTGTATGTATGTGTGCTTGCTCCTTGTAAATAAGTATGTCAATTCTGTCTTTTAAACTTTTTATTGATTAAGGCTGTGTTTTCTAGTCTGAATGTCATTACTGCATCCTTACTTTGCTTACTTGTATGCTTGTCCCATTTGAATCAAATGAAAAGAGAATGAGTGTTTTATAAAAGGCCAGAGTGGAGTTCATACTATGGAATAAGTTCATGAGTTTATGGTGTGGTCATAAGTTAGCTAAGTTGGTTCAACCACAAGGTGGGAAGACAACTATCTGTCCTGAATCATATGCTTTGAACACACCTCATTAGACTAGCTAAATAACAAGATCCTAATAAGAAAAAGGGAAAAAACAAAGGTTGAAGAATAAAAAAATATATATATATAGAGGCTACGCACCAATGGTTTTAATCTTGAGGCATGTGTCTGTGGTGTTCCTGTGTGAGGGAT
>NC_029777.3:33298197-33299441 GCF_000817695.3 Arachis duranensis
GGGGCATAGAACTACTCTCTGTATTTACTTTCTCTGCAACTTCTAGTTTTACTTTCATGATGTATTCTCCATCTTTGTTTTCAATTTTTAGAGCTATGAACAACTAAACCCCTTTCATTGGGTTAGGGAGCTCTGCTGCAATTTGATGGATCAATATTAGTTTTCATTCTTCTTCTTCTATCTTTTCTCTTGATTTTTACTAGAAAGCTTTCAATCTTCATCCAATTGGGTAGTTATCTTGGAAAAGAAGCTATTCATACTTGGATCTCTTTTGAACCTTGAAAGAGGAATGAAGGGATCAAGCTAGAAATGCTTTCTCATGCTGGACCAAATTGGGTTTGGATGGATATGTGACTATAATCCTCTCAACACTTGATTTGGGAAATGCATGTGGTATAATCAGTGACCATACTTCATCTCTTCTCATGAAAAATTGACCAAAGAATTGGCTATTCATCAAGATTTGAGAGATTGAATTACAAGGAATTGTAATTCGATCAATTAAGATTGCCAAGGAGATCAATAAGTGCATTGATTGAGGAAGAGATGAGAATGAACATGATCCGGATGATTGCAATATCTCTTGATCCCAATGTTCATTACATTTACTTTTCTTGCCATTTTACTTTTTTGCACTTTATTGCTTTCTTTACTTTTCTGTCAATTTACAATTTCTGTTGCTCATCATCCAAATCTGAATCGTCTAACTAGGATAATCAATTAACCATTGATTGCTTAATCCGTTAATCTCTGTGGGATTCGACCCCACTCTATTGTGGGTTTTACTTGACGACAAATCGGTACACTTGCCGAAGGGAAATTTGTTGCAAGACAAGTTTTCCGTGCATCAACAGATAGTGCCAAATGCATATACCTAAAGCAGAATTTCTGAACTAATGAGTTACAGGTAGGGATGTGCATGGTTCAGTTTTTTCATAAACTAAATTGAAACTTCACTAAACCATTTTCAATTGTTTAGAAACTAAACCAAACTGCTTTGTCATATAAGAAACTAATTTTAAACCAGTTTACAATACAGTGCACTAGTTTAAACCAGTTCATAAAAATAAAATCAGTTTTAATTAAAAAAAACTAGTTTAAACTGGTTTAAATGCTAAAACTAGTTTTAACATATAAAAAATAGTTTTTACATTCTCTCTCCCCCTCTCTCTTATTCTCTCCCTCTCTCTTCTATCTCCCCCTATCTCTCTCTCCCTTTTCTCTCTCTCCTTTTCTTTCGTTCT
>NC_029777.3:33299535-33315738 GCF_000817695.3 Arachis duranensis
TCTCCTTCTCTTCTTTCTCCCCCTCCCCTTTCATTCTCTCTCCCTTCTCTCTCTATCTTTCTCTCCCGCTCTCTCTTCATGCTCTGTCTCCTCTCCCTTTCTCTCCTTCTCTCTCCCCCTCTTCTCTCTCTCTCTCCCTTCTCTCCCTCTCTATCTCTCTTTCTTTCTATCCATCTTTCTCCCCTTCCTTTCTCTCTTTTTTTCTCTTTGTCTTTGCCTTTTTCTTCCCCTTCCTTCTCTCTCTTCCTTTCTCTCTTTTGTCCCTCTTCTCTCTCTTCATCTCTCTCCTTTTTTCTCTCTCTCTTTCTCTATCTCATCCTCTCTCTCTTCTCTCTCTCTCTTTGGTTAGAAGAGGAGAAAAGAGAGAAGAGAGTGAGAGCAGGCGAAGAGAGAAAGAAAAAAGAGAGAAGAGGAGAGAGAAAGAAGAGAGAGAGAGGAGGAGAAGGAGAGAGAGGAGATGAGAGAGAGAGAGAAAGAAGAAAAGGGGACAGAGAGGAGCAAACGAGAAAAAGAGAGAAAAGAAAAAAAAGGGAGGAGAGAGAAAGGAGCGAGAGGGGAGAGAAAGGATGAGGAAATTAGAGAGAAGGGGAGAGAGAGAAAGAGAGAGAGAAAGAAAGAGAAGAGGGAGAGAGAGTGGAGAGAGAGAGAGAGAGAAAAAAAGAGAGAGATGAAGAGAGAGAAGGGAGGGAGAGAGAGAAAAGGGGAGAGAGAGAGAGAGAAAAAAAGAGTATGTAAAAATTAATTTTAGAGTTTGAATAAAACCAGTTTTAATTTGGGTTAAAACTAAACTGAACCATAAAAACTGATTTTTAGTAAACTATTTTTCATAAAAACTATAGTTTCAGTTTAGTGAAACCAGTTTTTTTGCACACCCTCTAATTATTAGGGTTCCTAATCTACATCGAGTTAATACCAGACTGAGAAAACAACTTACAAAATATTCTAATGCTTAAGTCAATAATATTTTTATGAGATAGTTAGAGAATTATATGTACCTAGTGTATTCCCCTTCTTCCTTAATAACATCTTTTCGATGTAATCATTCAGACATTTACGACTTTAATACTATGATTTGGCAATGTATCGAATTACTTCTCTTTATGCCTTTTAATTAATTTTCCGTTAGATTTTATTGAGCTCATAATATAATATCCTCACTTAGCTTTAGTTTGATAAAATTTTTACTTTTTAAAAGTAGCTTATAAAAGTTATTTTTTAAAAGATAATTTTTTAAAAGACGTAGCATTTATGTTAGGTAAATCAAAATTAGCTTTTAAACACAAGCAACATCAATTACATTTGGGAAAATAGCTTTTAAAATTTAAAAATATTATAATAGAAATAAATGTAAGCATTAAATTTAAAAATTAGTTAACATATGAGGTTATATTAGACTTTAAAATTTTAAAAAATAAAAGTCAACTTTAAAAGGTTCTATTTTAGGTGTTTTCAAAAGTATCCCGATCTTTTAAAAGTTACAAGCACAAGTACATAATTTTTTTATTTACCAAACACAAAATGAAAAGCTTGAACTTTTAAAAAATATAAGCATCTTTTTAAAAAACTTTATCAAACCAAGCTTTAATCAGTATCGAGTAGTTATTCTTGTCCATAACAATTCTAATTGGAGGTCTTGGATTCGATTTTAAGCATGATAACTATTCTTATTTTGATTAAATTTATTTTAAAATTTATGTTTCATTAGTTTGTACTTGCACCGGAATAAAAGCAAATGGGCTGGGAAGTTATTTAAATATATTTTATATTAATAATTGATACGAGAACTAATTTTAATATACAACTAACACCATGTTAATTTATAAGTTGGATGAAAAGTAGAAGTAGTATAATTTGAAGGTTTTATTTTGTGGAGTCTTTGATCTTTTATATGTTGACCGCGATTGTGACCATGCACACGATCTGAGCGTCCACATATTTCTTATTATGTTAAATCTTGGCCCTTTGTTCAACTTTGAGTTTATCACGTTTTCTATATTAGCTATGCACACGTTTTAGACATGAAAAATAAGTGGTTTTTTGAACTATTTTTCTCCACAAAAGAGAAAAGACACATCCTTTTCACAATTTCTTTCATAATAAAAACTTCTCATGTCATATATTTTATATCGGTATAAAAAATCTTAAAATAGAATTAATTACTATTACACATACTGCAAACCGAATTATTTGTTAACAAACTATAAAAAAATTCATCTTTTAGTTTTATTTTATCTTTATTGACAATATACTTGTTAACACATTTATCAATTATCACATATTAATCCTCTTATACTTTGTTGCTAAAAATTTTAATAATTATTATAATTATCAGTAAAGATTTTTTTAGTAGTCATAAAAACCTATAATTTGTCATTATAATATATGAATATGATGAAAAATATACAATTATCACAAAAAAATTAACTAAAAACATAGGAGCAATAATAATGCTGCTACCGCTAAAAATTTACTATTAGAACTGATTTTTCTTATAGTAACAATTAAGTTAAAAAATATTAGATGATACAATTTTTCTTTTAAAAACAAAAATTAGTCGACTCTATTTTTTCTACTAAAAATATCAATTCGCTGACATTCCGCTTGAATTAAAGGAAAATGTAACCAATGATAAACATACTTTTCACTATTCACTAATGGTGGTCATCATATCTAAGAACGAAGTAGAGGATTTCTATAGAGGTTATGTAGTCTCCTTAGTCCCAATGAATCAATATTTTTGTCTTATGTTCCTCATGTGGTTGAAAGATGAATAATATAATTAAAAGATAAAATAGACTAAACATGTCATCAAGATGAATTAAATGTGTTAAAAGACCCTTGATGAATTATAGGACCATTAATAAACTTGTCATCTAATTAAAAGACCATGGGAATTTTCGGATCAATCTCTCTGGTCACACTTTCACCAGTATTAACTAGATTAATAATAAAATTGTCAAATTCTCCATTAGAATGATGGAACTCATCTTACATCAGAGAAGCTTACAAGCTAATATACCAGTTGACTAATTATAACTGCCAACTAACTCTACAGCTGTCAACTAAGCAACTTAACCATAGATAAACCATTTAGAATAATTAACTTAACCATGCCTATAACCATTAGCTACCAGGTTGGCAGATTGTCGTCTAACCAATCACAACTAATTAAATAATAATTTGGCTTAGATTTAAGGCCAATTTTCTCGTATCTTTCATTTTGGTGTCGAAATTATCGAAGTTATTTTTTTAGTAAATTTTAAATATTAAAAAATTGTTTATTTTTATATTCTTTAATTTAAATATTAATTTTTATCTCTTTTTAGTAAGTTAGACAAGTGTACATAGACACCATAACATACACCTAGATTTAATGCATATATCATAATGAACAAAGGAATAAAAAAGACTTATTATTGCAATGGCTCTCTTCTATTATACCCTTGCAAGGGAATAAATTAAAGTAACCACAACAACAAAGAAACACAAAATACAAGAAGAAGATCATTAATGCATGTATGCAAAATCCTTACTGCTAACAACAAACTAAATATATAAAAAGTGATTAATTAATTAATTTTTGGTGGAAATGATTGTCTTCAAATAAAGAGGGTCACAAGGAATAGCAAGTGCGCCCTCCTGAGAGAAACCGTACTCCTCTTCAGCTTGCTTTAAGAGTTGAACAAAGTCAGGGTTATCCAAATGCCCCAATTCAATGAAGAACCTCTCTTCCTTCCAACCTTGTGTTGCAATCACCACAAAATGCCCCTCTTTCACTCCTTTCTCATCATCACGTGACGATGATGAGAACAACAATTTCTTCATCATTGGTAACAACCCTCCCTTTCCCTTCCTCCATAATAATCCTCCTCTACTATTAATACTTCCTCTTTTAGCCATGTGTCTAGAGAAGAAAAGGTTCATCTATTGAAAAACTGTTGCATGCAATATCCCAATATATATAGAGGCTGCTGTGAGATACTTAATCAATAATGGGAAGTAATTGATTAAATCTTGGTACGTATAGATAAGCATATATATATATATATATATAGTATAATCGACAATGGCATGTGAGTTCTCATTAATGGTGACTATCACTGTTTCTCCAATTTCGGGGAAATTTTAGCTAAGAGATAGGAAGATTCTCAGATAATGTCACAATAAGAATGTTTGGCATTTAATTATTTGCGTTTTTCTGAGAGCGTTTAAGGCCTAAAGAGTAGGTAATGTAGTCATTGCTAAATTATTGTTTAGCTATTGAGTTTGGAAGAATTCCAATAAGACAAATTGATCAAGATTTATTGATTTATTTATGTATTTATTTATTTCTTTACTATTATTATTATTATTATTATTATTATTATTATTATTATTATTATTATTATTATTATTTGTTTAGATTCTGTTGGTATTAAAAAATGAGTTTTGTCTTTCATTGATGGAAAACTGGGGAAGAGAGAATTGAAAAGTGTATGATTTGATCATTTGAGAGATAACAGATTGGTATGTTATTGTGTTATTTACATAGCTAGTGGAGGGAAACATAAGCAACTAATTCTATTATGAAATTTAGAGACTAACAGTTATATCTTGCTTTGTATGAGCTGATTCTGGATCACTTTTACTTCTGCATGGGTTATCTGTTATCCTCCCTCAAATTCATGTTACTCTTTGTGACCCTGAATTTGTCTCTAAATTTCTCAAACAATATCATGGACAATGACTTCGTGAATATATTTGCATCTTAAGAAAAAGATAGACTGCGCACCACATGTAGTTTTTGTTGATTAACTCTTTAATACACGAAATGCAAGTCCAATTCAAAGTGTTTGGTTCAACTATGAAAAATTGATTTGCCGGCAAGAGAACTGCACTACTATTGTCGCAGAATAAGCTAGGAATAGCTGAGGATGAAATGCGAAGCTCTTGCATCAGATACTGGATCTAGATGATGTCAAAGTCAGTAGCAGTGAGTACACGATATTCAACTTCAGAAGATGACCAGCTCAATGAAGCTTGTTTTCTACTCAACGATGATACTAGATCTAGATGATGTCAGAGTCAGCAGCAGTAAGTACACGATATTCAACTTTAGGGGATGATCAGCTTACTGAAACATGTTTTCTACTCAACCATGATACTAAATTCAATCCTAGATAGATACCATAACCACAAGTTGATCGTTGATAGTTAATATTAGACTCCAGTATGAGTTTGCAAAGCCAAAAATGCTCAATTAGAACAAACATGAAAAGTAAGTCCAACTACAAAAAAAAAATGATCTATGATCATGGTAAAACTAGTGAAAAGGGTGACTAGAGATCTATGGTCACGGTTTATTTTACCGTAGCCTATTTTGTCATGGTCATAATTTTATGATCACGGATTTTTAGTTATGGTCACGGTTTCAATTTTTAAATTCTAACATTTTAGGCCACGTTTTTTTTTTACCGTAACCATAGATTACTTTATGTTCATGCGTAAAAACTGTGACCATAGCCACGGACGAGGAAGCAACGACGATGACAACAGACGCACAGGGAGCACCAAAACGCGACGACATAGTACAGTGAGCCACGGATGGAGGCGACGACACCATAAATTCAACGACGACGCAGGGAGCAGTGCAGTGGTAGTAGCCAGTGCGACGATTTGGCCAGTGACTGCGAGCAAAAGACCCTTTCTAAGTGTATTAGTGTGTGTGAGAGACATTGAGAGACTCGAGTGGGAATTAGGGTTAGGTTTTTTTTTTTTTTTTAACAACAACAAAACGATGCCATTTTGGGTGGGGGCAAAGGGGGTGGTGGGGACAAAAAAAGGACCAAAGACCTCTTTAGGTTATCTCCAAGAACTGAAATCATAGACCCCTTTTAGATCATCCTTTTGTAAAACCACGACCATAGACCTTTTTAGGTCACACACCAAAACCGTGAAGACGCCTTTAGGTCACCTTCAAAAATTGTGACTATAGACTCCTTTTAGGTCACTCTTTTTCAAAAAACTGTAGCCATAGACCCATTTAAGTCATTCCCAAAATTGTGACCATAGATACCTTTAGGTCACTCTCTAAAATCATGCATAACCATACACCCTTTTAAGTCACTCTTCAAAACTTTGACCATAGACCCTTTTAGGTTACTCTTTCGTAAAATCGTGACTATAGACCTTTTTAAGTTATCTCCTAAAACTGTGACCATAGACCCTTGTAAATCACTCCTTAAAACTTTGATCATAAACCCCTTTAGGTCACTCACTAAAATCGTGACCATAGACCCTTTTAGGTCATTTTATTTTAAAAATCGTAACTATAAATTCTTTTAGGTCGTCTTCTAAAACTGTGACTTACATTTCTTTTTAGATCACCCCATAACTATGACCATAAACCTTTTTAGGCTACACCCTTTTAAAAAATTCCATGACCATAAATTCTTAGGATTATGATTTTTTACCATAACAAAAAAAATCATAGCCATAGACCTAAAAGTGTTGTGGTGTATGTCCCTGATTCACACTACTAGCCAACTACTTTAATATTCTCTTAACACACTTCCAATAACTTTCTAAGGGCTTATGCATGTACTGATTAACTTTGTTAAGAAATAATGAAATTTTAGGGCAAGTTGAAGTTATATATTGTAAAGAGCCTACAAGGATCAATATAAAAAGAAGGTTTTGCAAATACATCATCCCCATATTAGATAATTTCATAGAGGTAATCATAAGGGTTGGTACAGCAACAGTATTACTCATGTTTGCTTTAACTAAACCATCTTTAATATTTTATGTCTGACACAAGTGAAAAGAATTAGAGGACAATTTATGTACTTCTATGCCCAAAATTAAGGGAATTCAACCAAGTCATCATGTGAGAAAATATTGTTTAGTTTAGAAATTATAGATTGAATTTTAAAATTATCATTACCCATAATTAAGATGTCATCTACATACACTAAAAATGTAAAAAAAAAAAATATCAGATTGTTTAAAAACAAAGAAGTTTTTAAGTGATCTCTTTGGAACACAAACAAAGCCAGAGTTGATGATAGCTTGATAAATCGAGCTCTAAGTGTTTGCTTAAGCACATAGAGTAATTTATTAAGTTTGCATATATAATAACCCAGTTTTTCATAAAATAATTTTTTAGATTTTCTGTAATTGGAATTCATAAAATTTGAGAATTACAGTTCACTTCGTGTTAACAAGGCAGGTCATTATTAAAAGTAAAAAAAAATATAAAATAAATTTATCTAATAAAATATTATTTTTTGTATAAGACAAAAAGTCCTTCTCAATGATGGCAATTAATTATCGGATCCAAATTCATTCGATAAAGAACTTTTACAACTATTCTTTTATCTGTTTAACTTCACCAAAATATTTTAAAAATATTTTAGAGCTAAAATAATATATGATAATGGTATTTCTCATACTAATATAATTATCTACTTTATTTGATACAATAAAAATAAGTGATCAAATAATTACTATTTTTGGTAATTATTCTCCAAAAATTTATCCTTCCTACATATTTTTTTCACTCATATATACATCTCCTTTTACCATTTCTTAATCACCACAAATTAAATTTACCATGTAGTGAATTTACCTAAAGATAAGGATAATTAAGTCATCAAATTACATCATCATATGACACTCAAAATTACCCAAAATTTATCCCCTAAAAATTTGGCACTTCATCTCCTCTAAAACCATCATATGTTAACATTTATATGGTTAATTGGTCACCAAGAGAGAATATTAGAGATAATATTACATAAGTAAAAGGGAAAAGAAAATTAAAATTTTCAATCTTATCTCTCCTATTTCTCAATGTCATTCTTTCTCTCTTTTCTTCTCATTATTGTCTCATCCTTATTACAAACATCAACAATTTAATAAAAGAAAAAGAAAAAAAAAAGAAAAATGTAACATTTTCACTATCAGAATGTCATGCATGCTTCTGACTGCATCACTCTGATAACAAAAATATTACGATGAGCTTTATGTATATAATATAATTAAGTAGGAGCCTTGAACTGAAAACTTTATTGACTTTTCTTTGAAAAAACGAAAATATTTTTCTTTTTTACGTACATATATACATACAAATGATCACAATACTATTACATATCCGAGAAGAATTAAACAAGCAATATATATATATATATATATATATATATACACACACACACACAAAGCCATATCATAAAATCAACTCCTATCCCTCTTTACAAAATATAGTGATAAGGCTGTAGTTGGTGAGAACCTAACCAGACAGTCTCACCAGAGGAATTTCAGAATTGTCATAAAAGAATATATTTAAGAAAATTTGTTTTACAGTAGTGATCATTGCTCGTCTTATGATTCTTTTTGATAAATTATCCTTTCCTTAAATATCGATCATTGGGCCTTTTTTTAAATAAAAAAGTGCTTTTATACAACCACTCTTACCAAGAATTCATCCGATCACAGCCTCCGACTCAAAACTAGTTCACGTTCAAATAATCACGGCCTCCTGCCCAAAATACACCATAACACATCAATACATGTCAAGAGATTGATGTGTGCACATATTTAGTATTTTTATTTACCTCCAAAACCAAGAAAACCATTTTTAATAATATTCAACCAAATCAACTTTCAAAAATCATTTTTATCAACAACAACACACGATTCAAGCAATCAATAATTCAATCCAGTAAAAAACCACATCTATAACTCACATAATCACAGAAATAGATTATTTACATTAATATCTATTTATAATAATTCTGTATTATAAAATAAATTTTAAGAAAAACCCCTAACCCTACGCCCACTGGCGCCCTGTTCTCCCTCCTTACCTTCTCCTCTATTCCCCATTCCCGGATCTCTCTCTCTCTCTTTCCCCTCTCTTTCTTTTGTTTTTTTTTCGCACGTGTGTGTGTAATGAAAGGGGGTGGGGATGCAGCTGAGGGTGAGTGATGGTGAGGTGAGTGTTTAGTTTCTAGGGTTAAGATAAACATTAGTCGAATTCAATAATTAGAGGTAATTACACCGATTTCTTTTTATTACTAAATATTTAAAATATAGTATCTAAAATTCTCATTATTATTACTAGCGGCTCAACAGGCACTTCAACCGCTTTTCTATTATTGTGAAGAGATTAATTTTTATAATTTTATTTTTAAAATTATAAATTTCATAAAATAATCTAAACATTGAAAATAAAAAAATTAAAAACAAAATAAAAATTTTATAAGTTATTTAACTTTTAGAATGTATAAAATTTATAAATTTAAATTAAATAAGATATTAAACAAATTTACTATATTGTTATTATGTATAACAAAATAAAAATAAAGATTTAGAAACATTATTTAAAATTAACTATTTAGAAACATTATTAAATTTATTTATTTATTTTTAGTAGTATTTAATTTGAAGCAGAGATAAAAATTTATATTTAAAACACTTTTATCTTGCATAATTCTATTTGATAATTCTTTTATTTTATATTTAATTTTGTAAACTATCTTTAACTGCATTATTTTTTTCAAAATTATTAATCTATAATTTTATTATATCGCTTCATTGTATCAAATACTATTCTTTCTCTTACTATATATTGTCCTCTATATACATATATGTCATTGTCTCATCGCCACTATTATATTATCTTGCTCTCCTTTCTCATTTCTTTCTTTTCCTTTCACATTCTCTTTATCCAATCATTATTAATTATTACCAAGAATTATCGTCGCAACTTTTTTTCTTGTCTATCACTTTGATTTATAACTATTGATTGTGTTAACTTTTATAAGTTGTTGAAGTTTTGCTAAAAGAATTAAGATATAAAGTATTTAAAATTTTTCAAAATTATCAAAATTTAATGTCAGTAATCCTAAAAAACAATATCAAAATATATTATTTTCAACCAAAATAGGAAAAAAGTACATAATTGTAAATTTTTTAACTAATAATTATAAACTTAAGTCGCAGTTTAATATAGTACCTTAGGACAGAAGGCAACCATTGCTATCCATATTTGACTACTATTTTATAAGTTTCATATTTTTTTTATTGTGCACATCAATTAAACTATAATTTATTATTTCATTTTACATGTTTTGAAATAATATCATCGTATTATAAGGATGAGATTAATTTTCATAATCTATATGAATCTTCTTATTATTTTGTTCGTCATTTGAATACTATCCAAAAAAAAATAGTTAGTTAAAGTGAAACACTATATAAAGAAACACAGAAAACTTTTAGATTTATTGTTTTGGTTTGTTTCTTAAACCTCACTTAATATACTCAAATTTAATAGCTTTGATGGTGGTGATTCTTTGTAATTAGTTAAAAAGTTACAACTTTCTCTTTCTCTTTCTAACTCTCCATACGATTTTGAACAAATTTAATTTTATTATTAAATAATTTTTTAAGTTTAGAATATTTTTAACTTCCTATATATAATAAGTATCTTTTAAATTATCTAGTGTATAAAAGGTTACAACTTTTTATGTATCTTGAAAGTTAAAAATTAAAGTTAAATGATATTAGTTTTTTTTGTTAAGTACAAAAAAAAAACAATAAATCTAAATGATATTAGTTCCTTTATTAAGATAGAGAAATTTCTTGAAAGGGTAATATTAAGTTCCATATTCTTATATATGAGAACATGTATCATTTATTATATTATATATAATCTTTGTACCATATAAAAAAAAGGTGAAAATCTATAAAGTCAATACAAAGAGTTGCCCACAACTTTAGTTTTCAAGACTATATTTACCCTCTAACAAACCATTTCATAAAGCAAATTATAAGGACAAAATAGTCATAAAATTTATTTTAAAAAATCTAATAATTTCTCACTAACATAAAAAATAGTTTTATTACTCCTATAACCATGATAACACATCTCCCAACAAATAAATACAGAGTGTCTGTAAATTGTTAATAAATAAAAAATGGACTAAGTAAACATCAATGTCTTCACATTTTTTTACCATCTTCGTATTTTGTTTAATTCTATGTTAGGTTTAGTTTATATCCTTTATTTTATCAATGTCTTTATATTCTTCACTATAAAACTCGGTTAATTAATAACTAATTAATCCATAAATTAGAATTTATTTTAGAAAGCCAAAAATATGATTTTTATGGCTTAATATGATAGAGGAGATTGAGACAAGAATTTTGATACCAATTTTATAGAGATCAGACCAAGATTGGACCGAACGGGCCAAACCGGGACAACCGAACCCATATTGGGCCCTTGACCTAACATAACTAAACCTAAAATCCTACTTTGCAGCACTCTCTCTTCTGTCTACACACAATGCAAGAACATGCTGAAATTACAAGGAATGGGGGAAGAACACTCTCTCAAAGTTCTAACCTTCGTTTGATCTTCAAACCACCAAAACTTTTGATCTAGATCTCTAATTGCTGCACCGTTTGCGGCCACCCATTCAACACAAAGAGATCTACAAAACCCACTACTTTGTTCTTGAGGTAAGCCAGGATTTTGTTCAGTTCTTCATCCCTTAATTTTGAATTTCATGGAGAAAAGTGTTGAGATTTTGGGCTCTTTGATGTTATAGGACCCAACTCTCTTGAAGGAGAAGATTAATCTTGTCTCCTTGAATCTTAGGTGTAGTAAGATTCTCAACCCTAGTATAATTTATTGTTCTATGATGATTGGATATTGAGTTGTTGTGTTTGGGTATGATAATTGTGGCTTAGGTAGTGTGTATGTGAATATTGAAGCTTGATTGAGATTTTGGAAAGCTTGGAAAAGGGCTTTGGTGTGCTAAAAATCTGTTCTTGGAGGTGTTGAGACCTTGAGAGCTTGTGGAAAAGTGATTTGGAAGTACTTCGATTGAGCGGGGAAATCGGCTATCGGTTTCCTGTATCTAAAATGTAATATGGTGTGAAAACTTAGGCTAGAGGCCCTAAGATAGGCATTGAATTGTTGATGTTGTTGAATGGTTGAGATATATTATGTGGTCATATATGTGATTATGAATATTGATGCCTTGATGGTGTGATGTATGAGAAAAATGCATGTTGTGATATATGCTGTGATGACAAGTCATCATATACCCATTTTTCAAGCTAATTTCACTTGTTTTATTAGTCTTTATGCACTTTCTTGCATCCTAAGTAAGTGATTTGGAGTGAAAATGCATAACTTCTCTAAATCAAACAACCACCATGAAATTAATGTTAACTCATAAGGTTTAAGCTAAATTTAATGGATTTTTAATTGATTTATAAGCCTTGTGAATTTAGTGATACTTTGAGTAGTTGTTTTGGTTGACTGTAGGTGAAGAAAAGAATAAAAGAGAAAGCGTGGCCCAAGAAAGTGTGGCCAAAGGAGAAAAAGGCGTGGCTTATGAAGGAGGGAAGCAAGCATTGCCCTCCACAAGGGCACACTGCCCTCTATGAGGGCAACATAAGGGAACAAAGCGTGAAAGGCAATTCTGCCCTGCCCACAACAAGGACAGAGCACAAATCTGTGCCTTGGAATCAAGAAGATCAAAACATTGCCCTGCCCTCCTCAAGGGCAGTATCGGGCTCACCAAGGGAAGAAATTCAAAGAAAAAGTTCACCTATGCTTACTACAAGTCTCGAACACGGCACAATGAGGAAGCAAGGAACTAGGCTTCATTATGGTGCCAAGAAAGCCAAGGAAAATGAGTAGCGTGTGTATCATCCAAGATTCGAACACGGGGCTTCAAGGTGGAAACACTGCCCTGCCCTCCGCGAGGGCAGGGCAGCATTTTGTTGTGGCACGGCCAGCGCACCAATCTGGCGCACCAAAGCATCATTCGGCAGCACCAGCAGCGCACTAAGGCACCAATCTGGCGCACCAAACTTTTCTGCCCTGCCCTCTGCGAGGGCAGGGCAGCATCCTGCAGCGCACACCAACGCACCACACCCGCACCATGGCCGCACGCACCAAATCCTGCCCTGCCCTCCACAAGGGCAGGGCAGCCTCCTGGAAGCTATTGTTTTTGGGCTAAAATTGGATTAAAAATCCAATAAAATTCATTTTCTTCACCAAATCAAAAGCCCATCCAAATCCTATGATCCAAGAATAGAAAGTGTATAAATAGGAGCTAGTTTAATGTAATTAGGACCTTTTCCTTTACTTTTAAACTTTGAATTTTCCTTTGAATCTTTACTTTCATTTTGAGCTTTTGAACTTTCCCTTGGGAACCTGACTGAGATTTCAGAGAATTAGGGAGGAGAATTGATCTCTCTTCTTCCTCGTTCTTGCTTGGGCACTTTTACTTTTCTTGTTTTGAGTTTTGGGTGTGAAGAATTGAGGAAATTCTGTCTCAATCTCCATTCAAAATCTCTTTAAATCTTTTCTGCATAATTAAGTTGAATTTCAATTCCTTTACTGCTTCTTCTTCAATTTCTTGTTAATTGCTTTGTGGACTTGGATCTGGGAAGGCAATTGAGATCTAGACTTTGCTTTCTAGTCTCTTGAGACCTGAGATCCCATTTTCCTTTTTGGTTCTTCTGTGAACCCTGCTGTACTTTACTTTCAATTTCTGTTTGAGTTCTCATTGCTTCCAATTCAATTTCTGCTCTATTAATTGTTGCAATTTACTTTCCTTTGCTGAAATTCTGAATTCCCAATCCTCAAATCCCTTTTCCATTCAGGAAATTTATATTTCTTGCCATTTAAGTTACTGCAATTTACATTTCTTGCATTTTAAGTTTCAGTCATTTAATTTCTTGTCCTTTAAGGTTCAGTCTATTTTACCTTCCTGTCTTTTAATTTACTGCAATTCTCCCCTCTCCCTTTACATTCCAAGCAATTTAGCTTCTGTTAAGGATAAATCACTCAACCAACATTTGATTCGCTTGACTAAATCAACCACTAAACTAAAATTGCTCAATCCTTCAATCCTTGTGGGATCGACCTCACTCATGTGAGTTATTATTACTTGATGCGACCCGGTACACTTGCCGGTGAGTTTTGTGTTGGATCGCTTTTCACACATCAAGTTTTTGGCGCCGTTGCCGGGGATTGATTAGATCAACAATGATTAAGTGGGTGAGAAGTCTAGATCAAGCATTTTTTTTTGTTCTCTGTTCTAAGTTGAAACCAAGGTGTTTATGTTTTTGCCTCACTAAGAAATTCTGTCTCTGTGACATGACTTTCAATTTTCAATGGTGTTGTGTTTTGCAAAATTCAAATGGAGTTCACCTCATCTTTTAGTCAAACAAACGTCATGCGATATTGCCGCCATTACAATATGATTCAAGTCAGGATTCTAATTATGGTTGGGAATATCACCAGGAAGACACAAATTTTGACCACTCCAATCCATGGAGATTTGCTTCAGAACCCCAAGATGAGCAAGAGAATTATGAGGGATACCAACCACCACTACAAAATGATTCATATCATTATCCTCATGGTGGATGGGAGTATCACCAAGAAACTGCAAATTCTGAGCAGTCAAATCACATGAAAAATTATCCATCCTCACTTCCCAGTTTCTCATTTGAAAATTCTTCATCAATTAACTATGCCTCAACACAAAATCCATCCCATGACTCACAACCAACACAAACTTCCACAAGCCAAGGACTCTCAAGGATTGAGTCCATGCTCAAAAGATGTTGGGAGGAGGAAAAGAAATTCTGGAAAAGAAAAGAGAACTTCTTCACAAATATGGAAGTGCACGTAGCTCAATTGTTGAGTGCAACGAAGAAAGTGGAAAGGCAAGATGAGGAAGCCTCTGTGTCAAGCAAAATTTTAATGAAAAATGAGGTGGAGGAGGCATTTGATCCTGAACTTTTACATTCACAAGAGCCACTTGAGGTGACAATGAAACATAAAGATTCCCTCCCAGAGGCATTAATGGAAAATCATGAAGAAGAAAGGGAGGAAGACACTCAAGAGAAGTCAAACTCAAGTGAAGCAGAAAATCACATGAAGGAAGGGGTCATTGAACCATCACTGCAAGGAACTCTTGATGAAGACAAAACTCCGACAATTACACAACCACCAAGACTTGGACTCAAGGGAGTGAAGGCAATTGACAAAAACACCAAGAAGAGGATTGTGACCAAGATATCAAGGACAACATTCAAGAAAAGGTCAACTGCAAACAATCTTCCCCCTGATCAAGCAAGTAAACTCAATGAAGCTAATTTCAAAAGAAAGCTTGCTGAAAGGAGACCAAGACAGGGGATAATAGCTGAAACTCCTCCTTCCTGGAAGTCATTCCTCTTAACAAACTGGAAGAAGATGAAGAAAGTGAAGAGCAACATGTCAAGCTAATGACACTAAAAGAGCACTTGTTGGGAGGTAACCCAACCGTAGGTACATTTCTTTTCTATGCTTTGTTTAAATTCAATAAATTGGCATATGGTTACATTCTAAGTTTGGTGTTGCCTTGCAACAAATTGTTTTCAATCTTTTTGGATGATTGCATCAAATCAAAAATGAAAGTGACACACCAAGATTTTAAGTTTGGTGTGCCACTTATTTTCTATGCAATTCATTCAAGCAACACTACTTGTCTGCATGATCATAATGCCTCTATAGTGTTATTTTTTTTCTTTCTTTTAATTTGACACTTTGTCATTCTACTTTCTTTAGTCATTTTTCTGTTTTTAAATGCTTTCATTTTAGTTTGCTTATTTACTGTGTTTGTTAATACATTACCAAGAAAGCTTCATTCATGACAGATTCTTGGCTCGGTGATTATACTTAACAAATAACAGTTTCACTTGTTTAGTTTTAATTCAAATAAATTGACATATGGTCGTATTCTAAGTTTGGTGTTGCTATGCAACAAAATTTGGTTCTAATCCTTACAAGATACTTGCATCAATTCCAAGTGAAAGTGTCACACTAAGTTTGGTGTGCCACTTATATTTTTTTTTATGCAATGTATCATGCACACCATCTTATGTTTGCAATCATAGTGTTTTTATTTCTCCGTGCCTTGATTTTTATCATCAATTTCGCTTGCTTGAAACACATGTACTACTAACATTTCATTGTGTAAGACATTCATGATCCATCTTAGCCCCATAGCCATTGTTCTAATTATTGCTTGAGGATGAACAAGCATTCTGAGTTTGGTATGGGAAGGAGGAAACTGGGAGGAAAATGACAACAATAGAGAAGATAAACTACAAGGTTGTAAAGTTCCTTTTCCTCTCATTTATTTC